>NC_057812.1:150697732-150823448 GCF_018294505.1 Triticum aestivum
ACCTCAACGGGGATATGCATGTCCCCAACAATAAGAATATCATATTTCTTCTTGGCAGTAGGGAGAGGAAATTCAAAACCTCCAATAGTTATCGTTGAAATTTTTCCAATAGAATTGATACTGTTAACTTGATGTTATTTTCTCGGAAAGTGTACCGTATGCTCATTATCATTAACATGAAATGTGACATTTTCTTTGTTGCAATCAATAACAGCCCCTGCAGTATTCAAAAAGGGTCTACCAAGGATAATCGACATACTATCGTCCTCGGGAATATCAAGAATAACAAAGTCTGTTAAAATAGTAACGTTTGCAACCACAACAGGCACATCCTCACAAATGCCGACAGGTATAGCAGTTGATTTATCGGCCATTTGCAAAGATATTTCAGTAGGTGTCAACTTATTCAAATCAAGTCTACGATATAAAGAGAGAGGCATAACACAAACACCGGCTCCAAGATCACATAAAGCAGTTTTAACACAGTTTCTTTTAATGGAGCATGGTATAGTTGGTACTCCTGGATCTCCTAGTTTCTTAGGTATTCTGCCTTTAAAAATATAATTGGCAAGCATGGTGGAAATTTCAGCTTCCGGTATCTTTCTTTTATTTTTAACAATATATTTCATATACTTAGCATAAGGATTCATTTTAAGCATATCAGTCAAATGCATACGCAAAAAGATAGGTCTAATCATTTCAGCAAAGCGCTCAAAATGCCCATCATCATTTTTCTTGGATGGTTTAGGAGGAAAAGGCATGGGTTTTTGAACCCATGGTTCTCTTTCTTTATCGTGCTTCCTAGCAACGAAGTCTCTCTTATCATAACGTTGATTCTTTGATTGTGAGTTATCAAGATCAACAACAGGTTCAATCTCTACATCACTGTTATTGCTAGGTTGAGCATCAACATGAACATCATCATTAACATTATCACTAGGTTCATATTCATTACCAGATTGTGTTTCAGCATCGAAAATAGAAATATCATTGGGATTCTCAGGTGTGTCAACAACAGGTTCACTAGAAGCATGGAAAGTCCTATCATTTTTCTTTTTCTTTTTTTAGAAGGACTAGGTGCATCAACATTGGTTCTCTGAGAATCTTGCTCAACTCTCTTAGGGTGGCCCTTAGGATACAAAGGTTCCTGAGTCATTTTACTCCCTCTAGTCACAACTCTAACATCATTATCATTTTTCTTATTATTTAATTCATTGAGAAAATCATCATGTGCTTTAAGCACTTGTTCTACTTGAGTGGTAGCCATAGAAGCATGTTTACTAATAAGTTTAAGTTCACCTTTAACTCTAGACATATAATCACTCAAGTGTTCAATCATATAAGCATTACGTTTCAATTGTCTACCAACATAAGCATTGAAGTTTTCTTGTTTAACAATAAAATTATCAAACTCATCCAAGCATTGGCTAGCAAACTTAGTAGATGTGATATCACCTTCATCAAATCTATAGAGAGAATTTACCTTTACTACCTGTGTAGGTTTATCAAGACCATGTATTTCTTCAATAGGTGGTAAATTCTTAACATCTTCAGCTTTAATACCCTTTTCTTTCATAGATTTCTTTGCCTCTTGCATATCTTCAGAACTGAGAAATAGAATACCCCTTTTCTTCGGAGTTGGCTTAGGAGTTGGTTCAGGAAGTGTTCAATCATTATCATTACTCAACATATTATTCAATAGCAATTCAGCTTGATCAACAGTTCTTTCCCTGAAAACACAACCAGCACAACTATCCAGGTGGTCTCTGGAAGCATCGGTTAGTCCATTATAAAAGGTATCAAGTATTTTATTTTTCTTGAGAGGATGATCAGGCAAAGCATTAAGTAATCGGAGAAGCCTCCCCCAAGCTTGTGGGAGACTCTCTTCTTCAATTTGCACAAAATTATATATTTCCCTTAAGGCAGCTTGTTTCTTATGAGCTGGGAAATATTTAGCAGAGAAGTAATAAATCATATCCTGGGGACTACGCACACAACCAGGATCAAGAGAATTAAACCATATTTTAGCATCACCCTTTAATGAGAACGGAAATAACTTAAGGATATAGTAGTAACAATTTTTTTCCTCATTAATGAATAGGGTGGCTATATCATTTAATTTAGTAAGATGTGCCACAACAGTTCTAGATTCATAGCCATAAAAAGGATCAGATTCAACCAAAGTAATTATCTCAGGATCGACAAAGAAATCATAATCCTTACCAGAAATACAGATAGGTGAAGTAGCAAAAGTAGGGTCACATTTCATTCTAGCATTCAAAGATTTTTTTTTCGGCTTAGCTGACAGTTTATTAAGATCATATCTATCCTTACAAGCTAAAATATCTCTAGCAGTTTCTTCATCCATAACATAACCCTCAGGTACATCAGGCAATTCATATCTAGGGGGTTTCATCATCACTTTCGTCAATATTATCAGTTTCAATAATTTCATTCTCTCTAATCCTAGCAAGTTGTTCATCAAGAAATTCACCTAATGGCACAGTATTATCAAGCATAGAAGTAGTTTCATCATAAGCATCATGCATAGTAGAAGTGGCATCATCAATAACACGCGACATATCAGAATCAATAGCGGGTGTAGGTGCCGCAAGTTTACTCAAAACAGAAGGTGAATCAAGTGCAGAGCTAGATGGCAGTTCCTTACCTCCCCTCGTAGTTGAGGAAAAAATCTTGGTTCTTTTAGCTTTCAAGTTCCTCATAGTGATCAACATATATAAATCCCAAGTGACTCAAAGAATAGAGCTATGATCCCCGGCAACGGCGCCAGCAAATAGTCTTGATAACCCACAAGTATAGGGGATCGCAACCATTTTTGAGGGTAGAGTATTCAACCCAAATTTATTGATTCGACACAAGGGGAGCCAAAGAATATTCTCAAGTATTACCAGTTGAGTTGTCAATTCAATCGCACCTGAAGGACATAATATCTGCAGCAAAGTATTTAGTAGCAAAGTAATATGGAAGTAGCGGT
The DNA here is from genome assembly GCF_018294505.1 of Triticum aestivum. NCBI lineage: Eukaryota > Viridiplantae > Streptophyta > Magnoliopsida > Poales > Poaceae > Triticum > Triticum aestivum. The sequence goes on from NC_057812.1 coordinate 150,700,728, forward strand.
AACGGTGGCAAAAGTAAGAATAGTAGTTTTTGTAGTGATTGTAACAGTGGCAACAGAAAAGTAACTAAGCAAAGATCAATATGTGAAAAGCTCGTAGGCAATGGATCAGTGATGGATAATTATGTCATATGCGATTCCTCATGCAACAGTTATAACATATGGTGACACAGAACTAGTTCCAGTTCATCAATGTAATGTATGCATGTATTCCGAATATAGTCATACGTGCTTATGGAAAAGAACTTGCATGACATCTTTTGTCCTACCCTCCCGTGGCAGCGGGGTCCTATTGGAAACTAAGGAATATTAAGGCCTCCTTTTAATAGAGTAGCGAAACAAAGCATTAACACTTAGTGAATACATGAACTCCTCAAACTATGGTCATCACCGGGAGTGGTCCCGATTATTGTCACTTCGGAGTTACCAGATCATAACACATAGTAGGTGACTATTGACTTGCAAAATAGGATCAAGAACTCACATATATTCATGAAAACATAATAGGTTCAGATCTGAAATCATGACACTCAAACCCTAGTGACAAGCATTATGCATAGCAAAATCATAGCAACATCAATCTTAGAACATAATGGATACTAGGGATCAAACCCTAATAAAACTAACTCAATTACATGGTAAATCTCATCCAACCCATCACCGTCCAGTAGGCCTACGATTGAATTACTCATGCACGGTGATGAGCATCATGAAATTGGTGACAGAGGAAGGTTGATGATGACGATGGTGACGGATTCCCCTCTCCGGAGCCCCGAACGGACTCCAGATCAGCCCTCTTAAGAGAGATTAGGGCTTGGCGGCGGCTCTGTATCGTAAAACGCGATGAATTATTCTCTCTGGTTTTTTCTCCCCAAACATGAATATATAGAGTTGGAGTTGACGTCGGTGGAGCCTCGGGGGGCCCACAAGGCAGGAGGCGCGCCCCAAGGGAGGCGCCCTGCACCCTCGTGAACAGGGTGTGGGCCCCCTGATGTTGATTTTTTCGCTAGTATTTTTTATAAATTCCAAAACGTGTCTCCGTAAATTTCAAGTCATTCCGAGAACTTCTATTTCTGCACAAAAATAACGCCATGGCAATTCTGCTGAAAACAACGTCAGTCCAGGTTAGTTCCATTCAAATCATGCAAGTTAGAGTCCAAAACAAGGTCAAAACTGTTTGGAAAAGTAGATACGATGGAGACGTATCAGGATGCCGTTGACAAGATTGGTTTCTCCTTTTATCAGAAATGCACTGCGACCATCCAAATGCTTGCATACGTAGTGCCCAGTGATCTCATTGACGAGTACGTCCGTATGAGCGAGTCTACATGCCTAGAGTCCCTGTATAAATTCTGCAAGGTTGTTATTGTTGTGTTTGGCCCCGAGTACTTGAGAGAGCCGACTCCTGAAGATACAACCCATTTGTTGGCAATGAATGCCAGCATGGGCTTCCTAGGGATGCTTGGCAGCATAGACTATATGCACTGGAGTGGAAGAGCTGCCCTTCTGCTTGGCAAGGGCAAAATAAGGGCCATGTCAGGGCTTGCACTGTCATACTAGAGGTCGTGGTGTCTCAAGATCTTTGGATATGTCACTCTTTCTTTGGCATTGGTCGGATCACACAATGATATCAACGTGCTTCAGCGCTTGCCGATGTTTGCTAGGCTTGCCGAACGCAACAGCCCACCGGTGAACTTTACTATCAATGGCCACAACTGCGACAAAGGATACTACCTGGGTGACGGAATCTATCCTCGGTGGACCACTATTGTCAAGACAATCCCCAACCCCGTCAGAGAGAAAAGGAAAAGATTTGCCCAAGAGCAAGAGAGTGCTAGGAAGGATGTCGAGCATGCCTTTAGTGTTTTGCAATCTTGATGGGGCATCATTCGGTATCCTGCTAATACCTGCAGCACGCAGAAACTGTGGGAGGTGATGACTGCTTGTGTGATCATGCACAATATGATCGTAGAAGATAATCAAGTCGGAACGTTTGTACGATCAAGGGTTTCAGTTTGAGGGTGAGAATGTTGTGTCTGAGCATGGAGGAGCAGCAACGTTTGATCAGTTCATCTAATTTCATCATGACATGCGTGATTGGAAAACTTACGTGCAAAATGATTTGGTTGAGCATATGTGGGCTCATGTTGGCAACCAATAGATGTATCTTCTTTATTCGGCTTGCAAAACTACGTGAGACATTTTTATTTTTATTCGACTCGTAAAACTATGCTATTTTATTCGGTAAAACTATGTTATTTGACTATATGTTTAAATGCAAAAATGAGCTATTTGTTGAAATAGGGCGGCCATGCGGGACATATGGATCGGCGCGTTGGACACGCTGTCGACCCATATCTAAAACAGGACGGACGCCGGGTCGGTGGCCAACCCAAATGAAGAAAAAACAAATAAAATCGCCGTTTGTTTGAGTCGGCCCGTTAAAGTTGCTCTTATAACGACTTTAAGGGTCCGTGATATAGAGGGTGTGCTAGAGATGGTCTAAGCAACGCGCTCACCGTCGATCGTAGTGAAGTCGGACTGCGCCACCTTTCGCAAAAGAAATGTCGAACTGAGCCACGGCCCACTGCGGTGGGCCTGATGAAGGACAAGGAAACAAACAGATCACCTGTTACTTCACTATAGTTGGGGAGTTTAGCTTCTGTCAGATTAGTAGCGATGTGAATGTTGTTAGCCAAGTTCGGTCTATCTAGCACACTGAACAGGAGTCAGCAGTGCATTCGAGACCAGACGATATTGTTGTGTTGTGCCGTGCAGAACATACAGCTATTCCTCTATCAACATATTCATCCTTTTCGCAAACAAAAAGGAAGATAAAAGTTGCGTCACACAACGTACTTGAGGAGATGATCCAGATTACAAGCCAGTCAATCAATATATTATAAGAGCGTTTTTTAGGGAATATTAAAAGCGTTTTCAATCAAGCCGAGCTTGGATTATTGAGCCTCTACCCGGGACGGGCGTCTCTAAGACTGCTCACAGTGGAGAGTAATATAGAATAGTAACTTGCCGATGTTACTGGTTTATGTTATTACCTTCATAGTGGATAGTAACATATGAGTGGTATCATGAAAGAGTTAAGCTATAGACTCATTATGCCTTGAAATGTGTGATGTTACAGTAACTACCTAAGTTATCACAAATCCCTCTCTCCTTATTAATTAGCTGTCACATAAGCAATCTTGTATTGAAATGTGTGATGTTACTAGTTAAGTTACTCCCACTGTGACTAGTCTAATCGGTTGCCAGTTCTCTGGTGCCCACGCACCCGCAAACTAGGCCGGCCCAGGTCACCTCGTTTCCTTCTCCCTCCCGCCTCGTTCGCTTTGTTCGCTCCATCTCGGTTGCCCCATCGACAATTGGCCAGTTGACCGGTCAACCATTGAAAAGAAGTCCAGAAAAGGGTTAAAAAAATCATGAATTCAAAAAATGTTTATGAGAATTGAAAGAAAACACACACACCTAAAAATGTTCATGAATTTGAAAAAGGTTCATCGATTTTGAAAAAAGTTCATCAAATTTGAAAGAGTTTATCGATTTCAAAAAAAGAATCACCAAATTTTAAAAATAGTCCATTGAATTTGAAAAAAATGATCGACTTTTAAAAAAAGTTCATCAGTTTTGGGAAAATCATTGATTTTCGCAAAAAGATTATTGAATTTGAAAAAATGTTCATCAATTTTGAAAAAAGTTCATTGAATTGGGAAAAAAAATTCATCGATTTGGATAAAAGTTCATTGAATTTGAAAAGGTTCATCCAATTTCACGCATTTAAGAAAAGGAGAAAAAAAGAAAAGGAAAAAAGAAAAGAAAAAAGAAACAGGAACAAGAAGGAAAAGAAGAAGGAAAACCACCCCGAAACTGACCAGCGAACCGGTGAAAACTGGTTTGGGAAGCTTCTTCCCAAAACCGGGCTCCCGCAACCTGTAGAAAGAAATAAAAGAAGGGAAAGAACCCAAGCCGTTCGTTGTCCCGGTGATTAGTGCATTGTTGTCTCAGTCGAGATCTCCCGAGCTTGAACCCTCGCTTTGCGCACACCCTTTTTGCTGGAGTTTGAACGGAAAAAATAAAGAAATGGGCCAGCCCAGCGCGACGAGGGGGTATGCGCCCGTTTGCGCAAAGTGAAGAAACGTGCGCAACAAGCGCCATTTTGGATTTTTCCTCTACCCGGTCCAACCTTGCTTTCTATTTTTAGATAAAATGGGCCAGCCTTGCTAATCCTACATTATGGACCAGACCGAGCTATTTTTCGGAAAGAAAATGGAGCCCGGCCCAAATTTCGGATCGGCAATTGTTGGGCTGGAATGCGTGCCCATGCCCATATTTCTCTCTCCAAGAAGAAACAGGACTAGGGTTTTATTGTTTGTCCGTCTAGATCTGTTTGAGCCCTAGGCTCTTCTTAGACCAGATTTGCTTGAACCCTAGGCTATTCTCAGATCACCACACCCCTTGTGCCCCCACCACACTATTCGATCTTATTTTCCCCGAGATCTTGCCCACATCGCCTTCTCTCGCATTATCCTTGATCCATCAAGAATCGTCGTTCTATTGGCCAATCGTCAGACATTGTGTTGGCGGCGCCGCCCCACGGAAGAACAACGTGGGGTGAAGGGGTTAGAAACGACGGCAGATTGCAAGGGGCCTGGAGAATATGGCGCGGCGGCCGGAAGTAGTGCCAACGCGTCCCACCAATGTTGGGACGCTATCCGGCCCTAATTCATCGGTCCCGTTGTATGGTTGCTTCCTCACGATCAGGTCAACGCCCAACCTAGTGAGCTCCTTTTATGTCCATCCTTAACTTGCACTGCGCTAGTTTAGTGTTGTGAGCAATCATATTATATATGTACCAATGTATATAAGCATGTAGTATCTGCTTTGACATTATGTAACAACAAGTACAACTCAAAAACTGTGATTATATTTGTGTGGTATTAGTCATATCCTATTTATATAGCAATTGTTTGATTAAAACCTTTTGTTGAGAACATCCTGAAGACACCACAAATGGTTTTCAAAATAGGGATGCATCTATTCTAGAATGGCAATACCTATTTCGTGTTGCTAATTTGTTCTTAGGTGAGTGGACAAGCAAAGTATGATAGACTAATGATGCAACTGAAACAGACAATGCCAAAGTTGATATAGTTTTGCTTAGAAAGAGGCGCCCATCATAAATTTGATATATATTCTTACCAAGAATGTGTGCACAATAATTTGCAAGGGGAAAATCAATCCAAGTATAATAGGCTAATGATGCCCCCAAAATCGACAACAATAGATTTTATCAAGTTTTGCTTAAAGGAGGCTATGAACCTAGTACAAGTACTTAGGAGTATATCTCATTGAAGCACTCGGTCCTGCTGGTGCTTGGTTTTTTAGGTTTCACATGAATATGCATTAGTCACATGTTTGCATTAGTCACATGTTTGCATTAGTCACATGTTCTTTCATATCTCGGTGAAACTATTGTTCTGTTTGATTGTTTATCACAATTTGTGGTTTGTTGTTGCTTTTCATATGATGATGGTTTGTGGGATGCCGCTAATAATGAGTTTGTCATAAAATGGCCTAATTGTTGTTAAGTGTCATGTGTATCCATAAATTTCTAGGTAGTTATCATCCATTTACACTTTATGCCTTGGATATGCACATGGTTGTGTTTGTTTATTAGGAATGGTAGGCCGAGTAGGTGATTGTGGCGTGACTGCGAAAAATTGTACTTGATACCCCATAAATAATTCCATCCCCCTATTTTAACTTCACAAACATGGCATTTGCTTCGTGCATGTGCTCTACTTCATATGGACTAAAAAGGTAATATTTTTCTTTTGATGCCTGATAAAAAGTAAGAAGGAAAATACATCACCCATCCACAAGCTTATTTATATTTTTAAACATCGCAGTGTGAGAAAAATATTAATCACTTGCTTCTTTATCAGAATCAGATTTTATGAAAGAATAACCAAACAAGTAACTTTGGACACTTTCTCTTAGCTAAATATGTTTGTTTCTAGATGTTAGATGCCTTGGTTAGCATTTTTTTATTCTTGATGCCTTGGTTAGCAGCATAACTATTTATAGATTCTACAACATGTGGTGGAAGCTAGTCATAAGGTAGGGATTAATAAGTGCAACCAAGAAGTAAGCATGGGTTTGGAATTGCAAAATAAGTTCTCAACGTGTCCATGAAGACACGTCACATGTTTAAATACTCTTGTGTGCTAGCAAGGTCTGCATATTAGTTTGTTGTTTGTTTGCCGAGGGTAACATAGGTTCTTTTATGTGACATATATTCCTTGAAAAAATAAACTAAATTGAACATATAAAGTTTTTTCTTGACTTGACCAATGAAATAATTTATTTGTTGCACATTTGTTTATTCCATGTTATTTGATCTTCTTATAGATCTTGTCCTTTGCATATGCATATTTCTTACTATTCAACAATTTCTCATCTCAAATTTTGTGTTTCTTCCTTATTTTTATTTCTCTATTGGCTTCAATGATTATGCATAAAGTCTCAATACTTCAATATTTGTAAGATGGTTTCTTATATATTTAACTTACTGTCAAGTAAGAGATGTTTTTCATGGTTATGTAGATTCATTCAACCTACCTAAATTTTTGATTAGGAAATTATTCACCACTTACCCCCCTCCCCCATTTTTTATTTGCATAATTGTAACTCAATGATACCCTGAATTTTTAATTTATGTAGACCACTACACTTACTAGAACCACACTGATGAGCATTGGATGCTAAGGAATTGTATTATTAATTAGTGATGTTTTTGTATGATAAAGTATGTGTGGCTACCAGCCATATTCCCTTCATATCACATAGTATTCTTAGTTATAACAACAACCAAATTATGGTATGATATTTCATATTTATTCTATAGCTAACAATGCAAATTCACGCACAAGGTATTATCATCCTTTTCATGCTATTAGTTATTTCAAAAATCTCTAGTTTTTTACCTCAACTTTATAGACCCTCTTTGAATTATCCTTTTGTAGACTTTTTGTTTTGAAGTGTCAAACATGTCTTGGAAATCATTTTTTGGCACTGGGCACAGTTTGCCTCCTCTCACCACCCATCTAATTGTAAGGGATAAAATAGTCTCTTATATGTGTCCAGGATTCTTTCGCTAATGTATATTTTCTACAAACATTGGAAGATCAAGGGCGAAGAGGGGAGGGGCGCAATGCATATAAGGAGCCTACATATTAGTTTTTTTTAGGAAAATAGTGACCACAATCGTTGCATGTGTGCATAGGATACTAACATTTTTCTAGGTAGATTCATTGTATTCTATGATTGCTTTGTTGTATTTTTTATGACGGATAACAATGTACAAAGTGCATACTTGTTGGGTTCTTCCTAGTCATTTTGTGTTGGGTGTCTTCTGAATATGCTCCATTTGTATTTTTTCCTATTTTTGTTGCATGCGGCAATTATTTAGTTGCTAATATGATGTCTGCCCTTTTGGTAGGGACTACTATTTCTATTGAAGTCAGATTGATTCAATGCCTACTCTTTTTTGTGTGAAATGAATTTATCTCTGTGATGTTACAACGATGTTATTTCATAGATAAAGGAATTATTGGCATATTGTGGATTATATTTTAACCAATACAATCAAGTGTGGAATGATTAGAAAAATTATGTGGGAAGATGTGCTTTTCATTCAAGTTACCTATAGAGAAAATAATTGACACTTGCTAAAAGTGAACAAGTTTATGTCGTTTTGTGTGAGTCCTAATCATTTTGTTTCCATGTCCATAGGCAAATTACAATAAAAAGGTCATGCTCATCCGAACATAAACTTTGTTCAAGTTATAGACATTATGATTAAAGTTCTAAGCTCATTTATGAGCAAATGGAATGACTGGATTATGCAAATTGTATCTGGAGATAGAGTTGGAATTTAGGTCAATGATGAGATAGGACCATATGTGTGCACTTACCAGGGACTTAGAAAGGGGACCCCATGCCCCCTTTGCTCTTATGTATGGCCTCCGGTGCAGTAGAATTTCTGTTTGATAGGGCAATTACAAACTAACTTACTAATTGAATTGGTCCTCGCCTAGTGGGTGGTGGTTTGCAGATGATACTATGTCACTACTACATGATAATTTGGAGCAAGCTAGAAACCTTGAATTTATTCCGTGTCTTTTTGAACAAATGTCAAGCCTGAAAACATTTTTTCACACAAGTGAGGCCTATTGTTTGTGCAAGGCACACAAAATACATAAAGCTTTGAGGAGATATTTACTTGTAAATTTGGTATACTTTGTATTAACTACCTTCAGATCCCAATTGAAAGAAAGAGAGAATTTGTATATGTGATTGGAATGAAATTGTTGGGAGGAATGAAGGTAGATTGAGGAATTGGCAAGGGATACAACTCTAAGTGGGAGGCATACATTAATTCTCCGCTGACAGGTATACCAATGTACATCTTGCCTTTTTACATATTACCACATAGTGTTGTTGAGAAATGATACCACCTTGTTAATTTACCCCAGACTTGTTTTCCTAAAGATTCTGGAGGGTTGAGTATTCTTAACTTAGATATACTATGAATATTTCCTCCCATCCAAATGTCTTTGGAAACTCTTCAATGAAAGAGGTCCTTGGCAGGGATTTTTGACTAATAGATATTTAGCTTCTCAAATGGTTACACAAGCATCAACTCAAAAAATGGACTCAAATTTCTAGCAATAACTAATGGAAGTCAAAATCCTTTTTCTAAAATATTGTAGGATTCAAGTTTGAAATGGGGAAAACCTAAAATTTGGGAAGACACTTGGCCAGGAAGAACTAGCATGACTGCTCTTTCCCTAGGCTTTTCTCTATTTCAATGGAACCTAATATTTATATTCATGTAGTTTATACAAAGCTATGGTGGGTAACACTCTATTGCAAGGGGAAAATTTGAAGGAGATGTGCGCTTGTTTATCTCTAACTGATGGTGATTTTATGCTTGCATATTTGTTGCCATCCTGTAGTCAGATTACTAATAGGTCCTTGTATTCCACCATCTGAAATTATGATGCAGTGCCTCATAAATTCCTATGGCAAGTAAGGTACCTTCGTGGATCTAAACTTTCTATGCATTGCTATTACGAAAAAAGGTCCTACTCGTGACATTCTATTTAGAAGGGGGAGTGGTGAGATGCTAAATATTTGTTTCGTGCTGAAAATAACCTATAGATCATCTCTTCCTTTCATGCACACTTGCTAGATACATGTGGAATATTGTTGGGGTGTGCTCTGAGTGTTTCTTGTCAGTTTTCAAGTGTGGAGGGTTGTTTTATATCTTGGTTTCCTAGTTTCATGGGTAAGAGAAAAAAATTATGACTGCTGGAGTGGCTGATGTGATTTGAAGCATTTGGAAGGCCAAAAAATGGCTTGTTATTGTGGGTGAGATGTTATGTTTGGGCTTGTTGTTGGATTAATTATTGGAGTTCATTATAGGTGAAGGCAGATACAAAATTGGACCTATAGTGGAATACAAGACTAATGGCGCAAGTCACAACTCAAGTTTTGTAGGCGAGGGGTCGGTAAGCTTCGTGGATCCCCAAGTTGGGGTGTTGTTCCTCATCTTTTGTAGATTGATGGCTGAACTTGCTTCCGTTGCTCTGTTGCAAGTCTTTTCATTCTTCTTTTCAATAGCTAAAGCTCTTGCTTCTTAGGTGTATCTGTACACTTACTAAGCTCCCTAGAAAAGGAGATCTCTAGTTGATTAGGGCTACTTGGGTCAACTCTCGGGGTATACATATCGCCTTTGGTGGGGGATAGATCACAGATGAGGGGAAAGGGGTGGTCATAGGCGGCACATGTGTTGTGGCTTCCATGCTTTGTTGATGTGTGTCCCCGCTTGAGGGGTGCTCCTGCTAGCAAGCCCATCATGCTTTGGTTAATGCTCCTTCTGTTGCCTTCTCGGTTTTGGTTTGCATCTTTTATTCTTGTTCATTGGTTCTCTTTCTGTCGTGAAATTGTTTTTGATTTTGGTTTGAGACAATATCCTCCATTAGAGGTAGTGATGGGAGGGGGAATTTAGGATGCGACACATTTAGGGTGTTCTAGTGGGATAACAATGACCCAGCATCTCACCTCGTCCATAGTCGGACTCAATGGTGAGGAGCCACGATGACCCCAACTACAATTGAGCTCCACCACCCCAGTTCTCTTCGCCAGCTTCAAGATGCCGGGATGCATCCCAAAGAGGAGTTGAAAAAAGGTGAGATGTGATCCTTGCTTTTCTTGCCCTGCCAAGGAGAGTGTAGGTTGCTGCTCTAGGGATGGTAGGGCATGTGATATGTGGCTTATGTCAAGGACTAGTTGTGGCCCACCCCCACAATAGTGTGGTGGCAGAAGGAAGTCAGGAATGACATCCTGATCCATCTTGTTAAGCTGGAATTAGTTCCACTGTTCACATTACATACATATTACTTGGATTAGATATCTTCTACTAAAAAGGGATTAAATCTGGGAGAAGTGCGGTGGCATTCAGACCAATGTATTGCTTATTTTGTGCCACACTCACCAATAACACGTCCATTCTAATGCCTCATTAAGAGATAATAAGAATGATTTTCCCAATCTACCTGGATATATTTCTCTTTTTTACTTCCTCTAGAGGCTTGATAGTTAGTTAGAAGAACTGGTGACTTAAATACTCTAGATAAAATTCAAAATATAAGTGATATGTTTCCCCTCTGTACGTTCATGTGTGAAATTTCCAACCATATATGTTCATCCTTAGATGTAAAGGCATATGCACCTCTACCAACAACCCTTTCCCAGAAATATCCATTTGAGTCAGGTTGTTAAATTATAGTTGCAATTCAGTGCTCCCTTTGCATGAGGCAAAACTGGCAACATCTAATCACCACTAGCAATGCCCTCTTCTCAACTTACTGAATATTGTTATGATGACAATTGTGAATTGGTAGTTAATCTTTATGGAAAGGTGGGACAGGGTGATATTATTCTAAAAATTATTTGCAAATAAAGAATGTCTACTATTGTTCTTGAAACCAGGTTACAAATATTAATCTAGTAATTAACATGTTTATTATCGGCCCTCTTGATAAATTGCATGCCACCTATTTCATTAACTGTACTTCCCATTTGAGCAATAATTTTAGAAGAGTCATTAGTTTGATAAACTTTTGTCCCTTTATAGGTATATTATATGACTTTGATGACCTTGATTTCTAAACTTGAAGTTGCAACCATGTGTTTCATATTCTGCAATTTGGAATCTCATGTATAACTTCAATTTCTTTTTATGGCTCTCATCAATCCTTTATAGCTCAATAAGTTTAGATACCTACACAAATTAGTTATGGCCAAATTCCGTCATCTACTTAATGTTTGAGCTTGTCATATTTCATCCACACAAAGAATAATCCATAAGCTAATAGTACCATTTTTACTCGGTTTTCTATGATGCAGAATATACTAGACACAATATGAACAAATTATGATTAAGTCTATTACCTTTATGAATACAACCATGTATTTGTTACATAAAAAAGCTTGGAATAAAGAGAGCTTTCATGGGGTTGTATGCACTGCTAATTACCAACCGCATATGCAAGAATTCTATCTACTACCATATTATTTATCAATGTGCACATGTAGGTAAAGGATTTATATCTTTGTAAAATGATGTAACTTCAGGATGGTTCTAGATACTTTCGAATATGAAAATATTGTAACATTGGTCTCTCAATACAAAAATTACAAAAATGCTGCACCAACCCAATAATATTTCCATAGATGGGTCGATGATTATAGAAAGAACAAGATCTTTTGTTTTGTGCGGGATGGGGTTATTATCCACGGAGATAAAGAACTGTTGGACTATGCTACCAAATTCTATAAAGAGTTTTTTGGTCTTGTAGATCTTTTACCTATTTCTCCAAGTATTCATGTTCCTACTTGTTTAGATATTAAAGGCAATAATGTGTTGACTCCCAGATTCGCCTTGGAAGATATCAAACTTGTCGTCTTCTCTATGAAACATAACTGAGTGACTGGCCCCGATGGAATGCCCATTGAGTTTTACTAATTCATTTGGGATTTAATTTGTCGTGATTTAGTCCAACTATTTAGTGACTTCTTTGATGGCAAACTAGGCCTCTATAGGCTAAACTATGGTGTAGTTACTTTGATTGCCAAAGGCCAGGGGGCTGGTTAGATTCATATGTGTAGGCCTATTTTGCATGCTTTATGTCCCTTTTGAGATTTTTACCAAGGTTTTGAACACTAGAGTTATGCTAGTTGCTTACAAGCTAGTGTCCAAGATACAAGCAACTTTTATTAAAGGTCGCTACTTACTGGATAATGTAGTAATGTTGCATGAGACCACACTATAATCATAAGAGCAAGCTTCCTGGCATGCTTTTCAAAGTCAATTTTGAGAAAACTTACGATAAAAATAACTAGGACTTTATGCTTTTTGTGTTAGAGATGAAAGGATTCCTTGAAAAGTTTATTCAGTGGACCAAGTCAACTATTGTTGATGATAAAGTGGCTATTACTTCAAATGATATGTTGGGTAATTATTTTACTACTAGAAAGGGTCTTAGGTACGGAGATCCCTTCCCCCACAGTGTTTATATAGTTGTTGATGTCCTTGTGACCCTAGTTATAAGGGCTCAGGAGAAAGGGTTTATAAAAGGTCTAGCACCTTAGATTTATGAAGGTTGCCTTTCTATTTTACAATATGCCGACAACATGATCTTTTGTTTTGGGGACGACTTAGAAGGAGTTAGGAATCCTAAAATAATTCGTTGTGTTTTTTGAGCATTTAACTAGTCTTAAATTTTTTATCTTTAAAATTTTGGTTTACTTCTTTGGTGAGGCGGAACTAAAACATAAGGATTATGCTAAGATCTTTACTTGCGCATTAGAAACTTTCCTTTTCATTACCTAAGTATGCCTCTACACTACAAGAAACTTGGTAATAGCGATTGGAAATAGTTGAGGAGAAATGTGAGAAGAAAGCAGCTACCTAGTAGGAGAGATTTCTTCCTATGGGGATAGGCTCATTCTAACTGTGGCTTTCTCGAGTAGTGTCCCTGGTCATATGCTTTCCTTTTTTAGATTGCCTAAAGGTGTTGGTAAACATTTTGATTTTAGCCCATTTGGTCCAGCAAGAAAAAGGGGGGGGGGGGTTACTAATCAAGAAGTTAAAAATGTTAGTCTTCTTTACAAGTGGCTCTGGATACAAGAAAATGAGGAGAGTGTTGACATGAGATGGTTAGGGCAAAGTATCTGAAGAAGAAAACTTTGCCTCAATGTGAATAATATCCTGGCAACTCTCACTTCTGGAATGGCTTAATGGAAGTTAAGAATATCTTTTATTGTTGTTGTCAGAGAGTTGTGGGGGATGGTCGTAGAACTAGAATTTGGCAAGATGCGTGGATAAAGGATAAACTGATTTGTTTGATTTTTCGTCATCTTTAGAGCTTAACATTTTGTAACATGTTACCATTTCAAAAGTATTTACCTTGGATTTTAATTGCATTGGTTCAAAAGATGTTTACATGGGGAGAATCTTGATATGTGGAATAACTTACTTGATATGTGTGGTTGGCTGATTCTGTCGGATAAGCCCGACAAAGTTAAATGGTTACTTACAACCTTCGGTAACTTTTCTGTTATCTCTTTATCATTATCTTATTGCTAGACAAGATGCTTTATCTTCTAAAAATATGTGGAGGATGAAGCTGCCTCTTAAAGTTGAGGCCTTCTCTTGGTTAGTAATAAAAATAGGATTCTAACCAAGGACAATTTCATCAAAAAAGGCTGGAAATGTGCTAAGTTTTGTGACTGAAGGAAGTGTGAATCATTTATTTTTCTCTTGCTCCTTATCTAATTTTTGGTAGAATATTGTGGGATGCCCTCTGGGGAATCAGAGATCTCCAATGTCTTTTTTTGACCTCTGCAAGAACTGGTTGTCTAGCTATACTAGCAAAGATAGGGTAGTTATTTTATTGGTGTTGCTGCTCTGTTGTGGTCTATATGGAAAACAAGGAACAAATCATGTTTTCAAAGTGTTATGCCCAGAGATCCTACTGACACTATTTTTCTTGTTTGTTCACTGCTAGACTCTTGAAAAAATCTGCAGAAAAGAGGGGCACAAAATATGCTTCATCAGGTGTCTAGACATGGTGACTCGTGATGTCTTCAGAGGTGGGCATGGTTTTGGCCCCACATGTGAGGAGGATTTTATGAAGCCAACCACTGAAATGCTTGCTGGCCTTGAAGCCTTTCTGCTAATTTCGATGTCGTGCCTTTAAACTGTGATACTTTTATGGTTTGTTGAGTGGTTGTTGATACTTGTAGCTAGTGTGGTTGGATGTAAGTCCTATTTGCTAGTGTTTGCTGTTCTTGATACATCAAGTTCCTTTTTAGTTAGTTTTGCCTAGATCAGAGCATCCTGGTATGGTAATATAGATTAGTGGTGTAACGGTTAAATTTGCTAGGTTGAAGCATCATGATGTGGTTATAGAATAGTGACGTATGGTTGGTTAGTTGCGCTGTAAACAACTCCATTTTCATAATAAAAATAGGGGTTGTGTGGCCCTTCGATCAAAAAACTGATCTACCACCCTCTTAGACTGATTCATCATTTTATGTAAAAGCTTTGACATAATAGATCATGATATCTAGGATGAGTGATACGTAATTTATACATAAACTACAGTCCAACACAACAATAGAAGACGGCACGATGCGTTGGTAAACTGTGTTGATGGTTTCTTCTAATGAGAATCGAGGCAAATCCTTTCCACAAAAAAAGTTCCAAACTCATTTTTGTTTCCGAGAACAAAACGACATTTTTTGTTTCTGAGAACAAAACGAACTCAATTTTTCTTTTGCTTTGAAAAAGAAACTCGCTCATATGCTGGAAACTCAAAAGACACCATTCGAATACATACCGTAGTAGTGGAAGTGAATTCAAACCCTAAAAAGCTTCAAATAAGAATATTTTGGGAACTCAAAAGACACAATTCGAGTAGACACCGCAGTAACTGAACCCACAGTACCAGGCACCTCCGGAATGTTCCAGAGCAAGCCGGGGCGGCGCAGAGGTCTCAATTTAAGCGAGACCCGGAGCCTCGTCAACCCATCCGTCTGAGCCGAAACCCCTACCTCTCCAATCTGAGATCCCCACACGAGCGCGACCCGAAGCCGAAACCCTAGAGTAGAGCAGGGGCGGCGGCCATGGCCATCATCTCGGACATCCAGGAGGAGGAGGCGCCGCCGCAGCAGCCGCAGGCGGCCCCGGCCCCGGCGGCGGTCGACGTGGACCTGGAGGTCCTCGAGGCGGTGCTCGAGCGCAAGGGCGGCGCGCTCCCGTTCCTCCACGCGGCCATCGACGTCGCGCACCGCCGCTCCGACCTCTTCCGCGACCCCTCCGCGGTTGGCAAGGTCACCGCGATGGCCTCCGCGTGCAGGGCGCAGGTGGAGGCGGAGGAGAGGAAGGCCAGGGACGCCAAGAGGAAGGCGGCGGAGCTGGAGAAGGCCGCGGCGGCCGAGAAGGAGAGGGTGGTCAAGGCCGCGGCCGAGAAGGAGAAGCGGGAGAGCTCGGTGGTGACGGAGGAGCGCGGTGCAGGGAGCTCGGCGGAGAAGGATGCCAGCACTGAGGTGGAGAAGAAGGAGGGCAAGGCGAACAGTAAGCGCCCTGTTTTCATTTCCCTTTGACTTTAATTGATATTGATGCTTAATGTTGGATTGTTGGTGTGGTAATGTCGAATTTGTTAGTTCATAGGGTTTAGGATATTGTGGCTTCTATGCTAGCTCTCAATTATAGATTTTAAATAGGTCAAGTGGTCTAGCCATTATTCATTATTAGCGCCATAGATACTGGATGAGTTTATGTTGATGCTTTGTTGGACATACTATGATAGTAGGAACTTGGTCTAATTCGTCCATACTATGTAGTAACAATGTTGTTTATTTACATACTTGTATATATGGGATATTTATTTGTTGGACAACTTGTTCTGCTCCTGAAAAAATAGGGGACTAGCGGCATGGTTAATTACCCAGTTAGGATGAAATTACACTTGTTCAGTTTCTTAAAAATCCATGCTTATTATCATGTATGATGTATCTGCTTATGATAAAATTTTCCTTGTCATCTGTAAAACTGCCCCAGAACAGAGCCAGTTTGTTTAATTATCTCTTTTCATCAGAAGTCATGGTTCACTGCAGTCAGAAACCAGTTTATAACTCCTAATATGTTCTACAACCGAGTCTGCTCAAACACGGTTCTGTGCCATATATCATAGTGAAAATGCCACACTTTATTTGTTAGACCCTGTCTTATTTATGGTATCGCCTTCATTTGCCTATGGGAAAAACCATTATATTTCAGTTATGCACTTTGGGATTAACTAACGGTACTCATCTCACTGAACAGAACCAAATGCTGGCAATGGTCTTGATATGGAGAAGTATTCCTGGACTCAGCAGTTACCAGAGGTTAATGTTAATGTTCCTGTTCCTGAAGGAACAAAGTCAAGGTTTGTTGTCTGTGAGATTAAGAAGGATCATCTGAAGGTTGGGCTGAAGGGCCAGCCTCCTATCATTGATGTGAGTAGTATCAACTACACAACAGTTTATCTTGCCCTTGCATGTAAAATCTTTTGCTGATGCAGTGTTCCTTTCTTACCAGGGTGAGCTTCACAAACCAGTTAAAGTTGATGACTGCTTCTGGAGCATAGGTATGAACCACAGACCATTTATGTTATGTGTTATGCTATGTGCCCTACCTTAAGATCCCTTGCTAAGAAAAACATCTTTTCCTTCTGATAATACCTTCAGAGGATGGGAAAGCACTGTCTATACTGCTTACAAAGCACAATCAAATGGAATGGTGGAAATCTGTGATCAAAGGCGACCCTGAAGTTGACACCCAGAAGGTGGAACCAGAGACTAGCAAGCTTTCTGATCTGGATCCTGAGACTAGGCAAACTGTGGAGAAGATGATGGTAAGTGATGTGCACAACCTGATTGATGGACTGACTAGGCGTCTTACAATTTCTTCACACCCTAATTTTTTTGTCTCTGCATTGCAGTTTGACCAGCGCCAGAAGCAGATGGGCCTGCCAACAAGTGATGAAATGCAGAAGCAGGACATGCTCAAGAAGTTCATGTCTCAGGTAAGTGGCAGCATGCTCATCCTGTATGCATCTTGGTTGATTTAGCACTACTTGCTGTGTCTGATTGAGCTTCCCGTTGCAGCACCCGGAGATGGACTTCTCAAGGGCGAAGATAGCTTGAGATTGGTTGGATTCAAGGGGACGCAGAAGTTTTTGATGGAGAAATTGCATCTATCCTTGTTCTTTTCAGTTTGGGTGTCTTGTGGCTAATTGTCTGGTTAAGGTCGCGAAGGACATGGTTTTCGTGATGCTTTGGAAATATAAGTGAACAATGTTTTCTGTTGTTGGAACTGATCGATTGCCCAATTTTCTGAAGTTTGTGTATCGTTCATGTGCTGTGTGCTTGACTTATGTTGTGCGCTTTCTAGCTACCTGCATCCCTTTGTAAGTTGTTTATCTTCTCTTTACCCTATGGGTTCATCTGCAATGGACGTGCAACTAGCCGATGATGCTGACGCCGGTGCAAGAGCGAAGTGATGTGTGCAGGCATGCAATCCTTCTTCACTAATCTAAGGGTTGAAGAAATCTGATCTTGGCACAGAACAAAATGAATGAAGAGGTCAACACATAGGGAGTGGCCGGAGATATTGCCCACCTTCACCTTGCAGCAAATTTTCGTGTTTTGATCCTTTTCTGAAACTTATTCGAGATTTGACTCTAGTTTGAAAAAAATTCGAGATTTTGCTACTTCTAGAGCCCATGGCGGTAGGGTCTAACAGCCTATCGCCAGGGACTTTGGCGGTAGGAAACATCGTTACCGCCAACCGGCTGGCGGTAGCCTGCACAACCCTACCGCCAAGATGCTTGGCGGTAGGCATGAGCACGCACTGTGTATAATACTTAGGAGATTTTTGGTGATAGGGCATGCAACCCTACCGCCAGGGACCTTGCCAGTAGGCTGTTATACCCTATCGTCATGGTCCCTGACGGTAGCAAAAGAATCAGATCTTGGATTTTTTTCAAACTAGGATTAAATCTTGAATAGGTTTTAGAAAAAGGTCAAAACATGATTTTGCCTCAAGAGAGGAGGGGACCGAGATGGTGGCATGGAAGTACCTAGGAGGCGATGGCTTGGAGAGAAACATTGTGTCTATGTGTGTGGCCTTGTTAAGCTCGAGTGTGATCTTGTTTCGTGAAGAATTTCCAAGAAGCAATTCATTGAACCGATTTTTTTCCCCATTTCTTTGCTTCAGATATTCTAACATTCTATGATGGTTGTTTGCATTGTCATCTTCTTTTGAAAGATTTTGCAAGGTTAAAATAATCTCATCATATAATGAAATACTACTGCCTTTTTTCTTGGTGCCAATTATAGAGGACCATCAATTCTGAACATAAGAACAACCCTAGATTAGATGGGACCGCATTCTCTTCAGAATTTTCATTGCAGAAGACACAATTCCAAATGCATGGATCTCCCTTTAAGAAGCTTCCATGTGTTAGTTTGTCATGGAGTAGAAGCCAGAAGAAAATTTAGTGTCTAAACCTACAAGCACTTTTCCATAGCCACTTACTCCTTCCGTTTCGAATTACTTGTCGCAGGTATGGATGTATCTAGATGTATTTTAGTTCTAGATACACCCATTTTTGCGACGAGTAATTTGGAACGGAGGGAGTATATGATATGGGCCTCTTGATCAACTTGCTTCCAATTATAGTGCAGTTATCATTATATTGAGAAATCCCTTGAAGTAATAAATCTTGGATTTCTAGGAATTGTTCAAAAGCTTGAGAAGAAAGGGGCCTATGGAAATGCTCCGCTAAATCTTTGGTGTTGATCATAGTCTTAAATGAGATAAATCCCTTGAAGTAATAATCTTGGATTTCTGGGAATCGTTCAAAAGCTTGAGAAGAAAGGGGCCTATGGAAATGCTCCGCTAAATCTTTGGTGTTGATCATAGTCTTAAATGAGATTTTACTAGTGATCGCAAAAGATTGGAGACTGGGATATTGAATTGTAACCAGTTTTTGTGCCAAGGAATCATACCAGAATAAAATGGAGCTTCCATTTCCCACTTCACATACTGCAACATTTGTGGAAGTCGGGATTATTTTTGAGTGTGATCTCCATCAAAGTGAGTCTTCACTTTTCAAAAGTTTGGAGTATTTAGGGCTTTCATACTTTCTATGAAGCAATTAGTGATGTGTAAAGAAGAGAAAACTGATTTAATAAACTACACTCCACCATCGTAAGAAATCATCGTAGAACACCAAACCAACCTACTTCCAATTTTGTGTGAAATGGTTGAGAAATCTTCAATCTTAGGCATGGAAGTATGGAGAGGGAGTCCAAGATAATGTGAAGGACCCATGTTGGCATCCCAAAATAACAATCATTCTTTGCACTTGAGCTTGAGAGACATTGATGGGAACCATCACTGATTTGCTATAATTTATCTTTAGCCCAGTTTGGGAGCATTTTTGGTTATGCATTAGTTGATTTCCATAGTAGGAAGCATTAAAATCATGTCATTAACAGTTTAGCATATTGAGTAACACGAAAACCAGCTTAGGAATGCATTGTTAGAGGGGACTGAATCAAGTTTCCCACCATTGCTTCATTAGGATAGTGTGGAGTAGGCTTGCCGCAAGAAAAAAATAATGAGGAGAGACAAAGGGTACCCTTGTTTGAATCTTATTTTATAATGAAAATGCTTTCCGGAATGCTATTTAGCAGTACCGAGGAAGTACGAGAATTGAATACCATATGAAATCATTAGAGCCACCTTTGTCCAAATCCTTTTGCATCAAGAATGTACAAAATGATACCATGATCCATCATGTCAAAAGATTTTTCAAAATCTAGCTTGAGCACCACAATTTCTTTTCTAGATTGTTGACATTGGTAAAGGTATTCATAAGCCCATGCTAGACAATCCTGAATATATATTCATTTGAGAAGAACCATATTGGTTAGTATGCACTAGTTTTAGCATGACTTTTTTGCAGTCTGTTAGAGGGTAGCTTGGTGATGATCTTGATTGAGAAATTAAGGAGAGATATTGGTCTAAAGTCATTTGGGCATTGATGATTTTCTATTTTGGAATTAATGTGATGAAGGAGGCATTGCGGTCTGCAGGTTCATTCTCCCATTATAAAAAAAACTTCAATAAGAGCATATAAATCTACAAGAATTAAATTCCAACATGCCTTAATGAAAACACCATTGAATCCATCAGGTCCAGTTGCCTTATCGGTTGGCAAAATATTTACTACATCATCAGTCTCTTTTTTGGTTAAAGGAACTTCTAGATCTTGTAACACTTCTAGTCTATGTAGCACACTGTCCAATAAACTTGATGTAGGTTTGGAAGTTCCAAGCCTATCATTGAAAGATCTCCAAAGAATGGCAACTTTGCTACGATGATCATTATGCACTTGCTCATTTTTTTCATCTAGGAGATGAGTAATGTGATTATTTCTATATTTGTTTGTAGCTTTTGCCTGTTATTTTTTGTATTTTCATCTCCAAGATTAATCCATCTCATGATTGCTCACAATTTTGAATAAGTCTTCTGATATGAAATCAAATTAATTAAATGATTTTTTCAAATGATTTTTCCATTACTTCCTTCAATACTCATATCCCTATATTCTTCCAGGGTATCCCACCAGAAAATCAATGCATTAGGATTCTTAATAGAGGCGGAAAGGTTGGATAGGGATTTTGACCATAATTTCAATCCTTTTTTCCTAGTCTTTTGAATTGAACACCAATCCCTTTAGTACTGTTAGAGGCTTGGACCCCATAACCCCAAGTGTTTTTAACTTTCTATTTAAATCCCCATGCTCTAACAAAAAAATTCAATCTAAATAATTAAGATTTTGGGATGTGACTGCCTACTTGAATAACACCTGGAAAATAATCTGATATAGGCTTCCACAAGGGTATTGTAGTAGTATTTGGGTAGTTTAGTGTCCATGATTCTTAAGAAAAACACCAGCCCAGTTTTTCAAAGAATGGAGCTTCTTGCATAATGCTCCAAGTAAAGCTTCTTTCTTTGAGAGGGATCTCAATTAATCCAAGGGCACTAATGGCATAATTGAACTTCTCATTTAACTAAATCTCCCCCAGGCCCACTTCTATTTTTTTTGACATCACATGTGCTCGAAATCCCCAAGAATCATACAATCAGTTTCATTGAAATTGTTGCAACCAATTTACAAATTCAGTCCTTGCCTCAGTTTGACATGCCCATATTTGTTTGTAAGTATCCAAGTATTTCCAGTGTGAATGGATGTAAGTTGAATAGAGAGAGAAAGTTCATTCTCCTTGAAAGTACTTTTCAATCCATGGCTCCATGCAATCAACAAACCTCCAGAAGCTCCGATAGAAGGAATATATTCAAATTTATTCTTCTTGGATTTTTTTCTTTGATAGGGGATATCCAAAAATTCTCTTTTCATTTCTTGAAAAATTGAGCAACCGGACTCTTCCATTTTATTGGACATGGCTAGACATTTAGACCTGTCATTTAATCCTCTGATATTCCATTTGGATTTTTCCACATTGTATTCATTTTTACAGGAAGGAATAGACCAGCAAAGGCTAAACAAATACAATGTGGAAGATTCCCTTCTTCTTGTGTGTCTCGTTCTTTTCCATGGTCTTGAGAATATCCTCAATGGTATCCTTCCGAGGGATCTAGCGAAAGGGCGTGTTAAGATTCTTAACAATTTTGTCAGCAATAGAAGGTGGATCAACATTACAAGCCATGCAATTTTTGTCTACACATATACTCCATTTTTAGATCCTTCAGTTAGATCTTGTAATCTACTCCTCCTTCTTGCCTCAGTATCTACCAGAGGAACCCTTTCCTTCCTTTTTCCTTTTTTAATGTCCATGACACTGGTTGTGGAGGATTTGTTCAACTTTGCTACCTCTTGAGCACTGCGTTGGATTTCCCCGAAGAGGAAGAGATGATGCAGCAAAGTAGCGTAAGTATTTCCCTTAGTTTTTGAGAACCAAGGTATCAATCCAGTAGGAGGCTACGCTCGAGTCCCTCGTACCTATACAAAAATAATAGCTCAACGCAACCAACGCGCTTAGGGGTTGTCAATCCCTTCACGGTCACTTACGAAAGTGAGATCTGATAGAGATGATAAATAATATTTTTGGTATTTTTGGTATAAAGATGCAAAGTAAATAAAGTAAAAGCAAAGCAATAATAAAGTGATGGAGATTGATATGATGAGAAAGAGACCCGGGGGCCATAGGTTTCACTACTGGCTTCTCTCAAGAGCATAAGTATTCTACGGTGGGTGAACAAATTACTGTTGAGTAATTGACAGAATTGAGCATAGTTATGAGAATATCTAGGTGTGATCATGTATATAGGCATCACGTCTGAGACAAGTAGACCGAAACGATTCTGCATCTACTACTATTACTCCACTCATCGACCGCTATCCAGCATGCATCTAGAGTATTAAGTTAAAAACAAAGTAACGCCTTAAGCAAGATGACATGATGTAGAGGGATAATTTCATGCAATATGATAAAAACCCAATCTTGTTATCCTCGATGGCAACAATACAATACGTGCCTTGCTGCCCCTTCTGTCACTGGGAAAGGACACCGCAAGATTGAACCCAAAGCTAAGCACTTCTCCCATGGCAAGAACAACCAATCTAGTAGGCCAAACCAAACTGATAATTTGAAGAGACTTGCAAAGATAACCAATCATACATAAAAGAATTCAGAGAAGATTCAAATATTATTCATAGATAGGCTTGATCATAAACCCACAATTCATCGGTCTCAACAAACACACCGCAAAAAGAAGATTACATCGAATAGATCTCCGGGGAGAACATTCTATTGAGATCCAAAAAGGGAGAAGAAGCCATATAGCTACTAGCTATGGACCCGTAGGTCTGAAGTAAACTACTCACACTTCATCCGAGGGGCTTGGATGATGATGTAGAAGCCCTCCGTGATCGATGCCTTCTCCGGCGGAGCTCCGGAACAGGCCCCAAGATGGGATCTCATGGATACAGAAAGTTGCGGCGGTGGAATTAGGTTTTTGGCTCCGTCCTCGATCGTTTGGGGGTACGTGGATATATATAGGAGGAAGAAGTACGTCGGTGGAGCTTCGAGGGGCCCACGAGGCAGGGGGCGCGCCCTAGGGGGGCTCCCCCTACCCTCGTGACCACCTCGTGGCTTCCTTGACGGAGGGTCCAAGTCTCCTGGATCTTATCTGATGAGAAAATCACGTTTCCGAAGGTTTCATTCCGTTTGGACTCCGTTTGATATTCCTTTTCTTCGAAACCCTAAAACAGGCAAAAATAGCAATTCTGGGCTGGGCCTTCGGTTAATATGTTAGTCCCAAAAATAATATAAAAGTGGAAAATAAAGCCCAATAATGTCTAAAACAGTAGATAATATAGCATGGAGCAATCGAAAATTATAGATACGTTGGAGACGTATCAAACTTCATGCCGAAATTCCTGAGATGAAGTGAACTTGCTCTATGGTGTAGCGAGGGTCATATCAGTGTCATCATCCAAGGAACATAAATTTGCATTTTTACATGCCCATGTGAGGAAGAACATTTATCAGGAATGGAGAAAGGGACCAAAATTGATTGTCAGAATCCTGAATAATGACATCCCACATTTGAGAAGATAAAAATCTCGTTGCCCACTCAAGTTTACCAACTCATAATAGAGCCACATAAATAAAATGAACCCATACAATGGTACCTTCATAATATTAGAGTAGTCCATGCCACGAGGAAGATACTCTTCCAAATGGCAACACCTTTGCTCCTAAGCTGCCCGAGATCAATCTAGAATATCAAAATCCACAAGATCTCCTAACACTCTGAGTTGAAGAATTGGCTCATATACATTTGTAGAGCTACCCATTGCAACTTCAAGGCATTTCCCTTATTCAAAGAAGCCAGGGGACCACATGCACTTGAAGAGCCATTAGAAGTATTAGAATCACTTTCTTCCCTTGTCATATGTGGGAGCATATAAGACCCCGGGAGCTCAGGATTTCGGATGAGCTAACACTTTGACTTTACGATTTAAGCATCGGAACAAGAAATCAACTCCTCTCAATATCCACCGACTCGTGACTCAGTGAAATTCAGAGATCCTATGATCCTTCATAGTTTCTTTGTAGAGCAGCTGGCTAAGGTCCAGTCGAATTAGAAATGAACAAATCAGAGTACGGAATAGTAGCTTGAAAAAAATTCATGGGCAACAGATGGAGCAAGTTGCATTGCATGAATAGGTATAGAAAGCACACCAACATTGAGAGAAATTCCCCACACAACTGATGTAGGAGTTGGCTTCACAATATTAGCATAGACATCATTAATCACAAGCATAGTAGTATTAATGGGCAGGTCACTACTACCTTTAACAAACATCATGTTGAAAGAAAGGACTCATGTCAAACCCATGATCATTACCCACATTAGGTGCCAACCTAATAATATTTAGAGCCATATCTGGTTCAAGCTCATGCACATGAGCAACCAAAGGTAGTGGCCAAAATTCATAGGTCCATCAAGGAGTATCATCTCTGGGCCAAGAGAAGCCAAATTGAGCTCCAATACGGGTTGGGCTACAAGTCCAGGCCACCCAGAAAACTAGCAATACTTGAATTACTGGAGATATATAAAGAGGGAGTGCGCCCACTATTATCTTCTAATCCATGTTGTGGGTTATTGATTGACTTCCATATCCAGTGGTCAGTCATGGAGTTCTAAAAATTCTTCCTGCTGAATTTCAATATGAATCAGCTATTGCCGAGGTGGCATAGCCCAATGCCCCTAGTCAGGATTTCCTCTATATTCATTTGGCCATGTGCATCTTGAGGTTCGGAAGCAGGTGCAACATGTGGATCATTATGGGAAGAAGGACCAATAATATGGTTTTCCTAGTTTGGGTGAAAATGTTCCTGATTAAGCAATGGATGGGAATTTCCATTTGGAGGAATTGAGCCATCATGTGGTGCCCCCCCCCACAAAGGAGATTTTGCGGAAAAAATGTAACAAGAACATATTAGGATCCCCCTCAAAAGCCATATGATTTGGACTGCACTATGATTATTACAGAATATCTTTTAAGTCATCAGTCTTACTTTGAAGATGATACCGGCTTTTGTGCTCCCCCTTTATCCCAAACTACATCTTTAGAAAGCTTCTAATAGCATTAACAATATAAAATTTCTAAGATCATCATAAAATCATATAAGTATGAGCCAAGCTTCTCTATTGAGGTGAAACCTTCTCCAATTTAGCCCTTAACTGTGACGCCCTTGATTTGACCGTACACTAATCATACATGCAAATGTGTACGATCAAGATCAAGGACTCATGGGAAGATATCAAAACACAACTCTAGACACAAATTAAAATAATACAAGCTTTATATTACAAGCCAGGGGCCTCGAGGGCTCGAATAAATAGGCTCGAATACATAAGAGTCAGCGGAAGCAACATTATCTGAGTACAAACATGAGTTAAACAAGTTTGCCTTAAGAAGGCTAGCACAAAAACAACATCGATCGAAAAGGCAAGGCCTCCTGCTTGGGAGCCTCCTAACTACTCCAAGTCGTCGGCGGCCGTCACGTAGTAGTAGGAATCCTCGGGGTAGCAGTAGTCATCAGTGGTGTCGCCTGGCTTATGGGATCCGTCATCTGGTCACAACAATCGGGTATGGGGGAAAAGAGGTAGCAAAGGAACCGTGAGTACTCATCCAAAGTACTCGCAAGACTTACATCAGATCTAAACTAAGTATGCATCTGTATCAAAGGAAAAGGGCTGTATCTGTGGACTAAACTACAGAATGCCATAAGAGCAGGGGAAAACCTAGTCCTATCGAAGACTAGCATCTTCAGCAGCTTCAAGCATCATGCATCATCAGAAGGGATAAGGGTAGCATAAAGTAAAGTAAAAGTAGTAGTGTTATCAACCTCGGTCAGAGATCCTTCCTCGATTCCCTGCGAGAAAGCAATCCCAGAGCCATACTATCCATTTCTCATTCACAATTCATTTCTCATCACAAGTATCCAGTTCTAGTTGTATTGATCGGGATAGAACTCCAACTGTCCGTTACCGTAGGACAGGCTATCGATAGATGTTTTCTTCCCTGCAAGGGTTCACCAACTTACCCACCACGCTCGATTAACTCCGGCCGGACACACTTTCCTGGGTCATGCCCGGCCTCGGCCAAACAATACGCCACAACCCGACCTAGGCTTAATAGAGAGGTCAGCATGCCGGACTAAACCTATGCCCCCCAGGGGTCATGGGCCATCTCCCCGGGAACTCCTGCATGTTGTGTACGCGGCCGGTGAGCAGACCTAGCTACCTCCTTCAACAAGGCAGGAGCTTACGCAGTCCAACCCGGCGTGCGCCGCTCAGTCGCTGACGTCGATTAAGCTTCGGCTGATGTATACGACGCAGAACGCCCATACTATGCCCACGTGATGGTTAGTGCTATCAGGCCAGAGGCCCCTCGGATCAAATATCCAAATCGTAGTGGATTAGGAGCATGCGGTAACGAGCAGAGACTCACGATCGATGTGACCCCGTCGCCCCGTCTCGAGTACTTGCGGCAAGGGCTAAGAATGCCCGGCCATGCCTCGTAAGTATCTCGTGGGCACCTTCCAGGTCAACCCGACTCCACATCACTCGCTATTAAGCTCGCGCGGGTACCCCTCGGGGCCGACCCGTCTTTAGTAACATGATTCAGTGTAAAGTCATAGTAACCATAGTAACTGCGTGTCTAACACCAAGGGGAAAACCCGAGGAATCACCCCCGGTGAATTCCACTCGATGTTATCATCAAGGTGAACGTAAGAGGATCCACCCTCGAGGTTCACACTTGAGGGGTTGCACGATAGAGCCGTAACGGAAGTGGTTAAGGGGGAAATCACCCTCGATGACCACGACCGGATAGCTACACTACAGAGATCTCATCAGGAGTGATGTATGAGGTTCCACCCTCGGCACTCGATGGTAACTCTGTAGAGTCGAGCAACAAAAGGGGAAAGTGATGTGCGGTGTCGGGGCCTGGACGTCGATCATGTTGATCGAGTCATCAAACATAAAGCGGGGCAACTGGGACAAGGTGGGGGTCACTGATGGATCTCTAACCAACCTATACTAAGCAGTTTAGGATAATCAGGTAAGGTATGAAAGCAGGTAACAAAAATAGGCTATGCATCAGAGTAGGATCATACATAAAGCAGTAGTAGTTCTAATGCAAGCATGAGAGGGAAGGAAATGGGCGATATCGGAATGCTCAAGGAGGGTTTGCTTGCCTAGAAGCTCTGCTGAAAAACAAGAAGTGTCGTCGACGACGTAGTTGATCACAGGGGCGGCATCGGTCTCGGGGTCTACCGGAGAGAAGAGGGGGAAGAAACAGTAAATATAGAGCAAACAAATGCATAGCGATGCATGTCAAGACAAGTATCGGTGCTAGGGGTGCCCTAACGCGGTATGAGGTGGTATCGGTGAAGGGGGGAAACATCCGGGAAAATATCCCTGGCGTTTCGCGTTTTCGGATAGAAGAACCGAAGGGGAAAAGTTGCGTGTTTGCTATGCTAGGTATGTGTGGTGGACGAACGGGCTGCGTATCCGGGTTCGTCTCGTCGTTCTGAGCAACTTTCTTGTACGAAGTTTTTCCATTCGAGCTACTGTTTATTTTATATTAATTTTAAAAGATTTAAATCATTTTTAGGATTTATCTAATTAATTTAATCAACATTATCCAGAATAGTGTTTGCTGACGTCATCACGACGTCAGCAGTCAACAGGGGTGTTGACTGGTCAAACTGACGTGTGGGTCCCACCTGTGAGTGACACATTTTAATTAAACACATTAATTAACCTAATCAAGATTAATTAGGGGTGGGCCCCATTGTCATTGACTACTTAATTAACTAATTAACTAATCAGGTTAATTAGTTAACTAATGTGTAATTAGTTTAATTAGTTGTTTAATTTAATTAATGAAAATTAATTAAGTTAATTATTTGTTTAATTAATTATTTGTTTAATTAATTAATTAATTAATTAATATTTATTTTTATTTTTATTTTATTATTATTTTTTAAAAATACATTCTATAGTCGGGGCCCCTCTGTCATAGGCCCAGGGGGCGCTAGCGGGCACGGGCACGCGGGCGCGCGTTAACGGGCGCCGGGGCGCTGCAGCCCGGCGCCGGCGGCCACGGGCACGGCAAGAACGGAGCGGGGTGGGAGCCGCTGGCGACGGCGAGGCGCGCGGGGGGGGGGGGGATGGGGGAACGCGGCGGCGCAGGCGAGCCGGGACGCAGCGGCGAGGCGGCACGCAGAAGAGGAGGCAGTGCAACGGCGGGAGCCGCGGCGGGAGGTCGGGGCGCGACGGGCGTGGTCCGACACGAGCGACGACGAGCCTGTGCGAAGGGAGGAGAGGCCCGACGAGGCAGGCCGGAGTGCAGTGGGGGGGCGAGCGGCGAGCGGCGGCATGGGTCGAGCGGCGAGCGTGGTATGGGGGACACACGAGAGGGAGGCTGCGGGCGACAATGGCGGTGCTCGCAGGGGACGGCCGCAACGGCGAGCAGCTCGGGCAGGGGCGATGTGAGCGAGCGCGTGTGACGCAAGGCGACGGGCATGCACGGCGCGGGCGCGGTTGGTGGCGGGCGAGCAGGGGGGCGCGTCGGTTGCGGTGAGCGCGCACGGTGGCGCGGCGATGGTCGCGGGGCGAGGGATAGAGGAGGACCGGGGTCCTCACCGGGGTTCGTAGGGATGGGGCAGTGGGCTCGAGGCGGCTTGGGGGTGGCCGGAGTCCGCAACGGCGAGGCAAACGACGTCGGGGACGAAGAGGTCAAGGGCGGCGTCGGTGGGGATGAGGCGGTTCAGCGAGTGGGGCTTCGGGGAGGAAGGCGAGGCGTCCAGCGAGCGACGAGAGGCGACGGGGACGAGGTTCGGTGACGGTGCAGCCTGGTGTGGAGTCGGGGACGCCTCCGGCGACGACGGTTGGCGTTGGGGCGCCGGGTTCGGCCCGATCCAGACCGGATCAGGAGGGGAGAGGAGTGGGGAGTGAGGGGGAATCGTGCGGGGGAGTGGGGATGGTCGTTAGGGTTTGGGTCAAGGGGGTGGCCTTGTAGGCCAGAGAGGGGGCGGTTGGGCCGTCCGGCTGGCTAGCTGGGCCGGATGGCCCAACGCGGGGGATGGGCTTTTCTTTGTTTTAAATTTTTATAACTTGCCCTTTAACTTTTTTTGTTTATTAAATTTAGCCTAAGCTTTGTATTTTCTTTTAGTAACAAATGAGTTTTGTTTTGAACAAAACTTGGCACATACTCTAACACAATATAATGAGATGGAAACAAAAAGTATGGAGTGAAAAGGAGATGTCTAACCATTTATAGAAATTGAAAAGGCCAATTTTAAAAGCTGTTGGACCACTAAATAATTTCCAGGGGTACCTCGGGAATCCAAAAGAGGTTGTTTCCAACATGACAAATATCCAGGGATTATTTGCCACACCTTGAACATTTTTAATTTAAAGTTTGACAAATTTGAAATTTGACTTTATATTGGATTTGAATTTGAATGGTGATTTGGATCAAGTGAAGGTTAGCAACAGTAAGATGATGACATGGCACCATTAACAGGGGATTACTGTAGCATGACACTGGGGGTGTTACAAATCTCCTCCACTACAAGAAATCTCATCCCGAGATTTAAGTGCGGAAGTAAAGAGTAACTTCAGGAGAACTGACCCTTATAGGGTTAATTATCTGGTGAACAATTCAGGGAATGTGGCAGAAGTGTCTCTCGAGTTGAAACTAAAGAAAACATCGAGAGCAAAATATGAAGGTACAATAGGAAGTTTCAAGCAAATGGACAAACGATTGATATCTGAACAGAGTGTGATAAGGGGGGTTCAGAGCATCGGGAATAGATCATCTCTCGGACGGTGGCTCGTGACAACACACAAAGCCAAGAGCAATTGATACTTCGGAATATAGGTTATACAGGAGAGTCAGGTTCTGATCCTGTGGAACTGTGGGTTATGGGCCCACCATGTGGGTTAAAATAGAAGGAGTGATGACATCTTTGCACGGTCGTGATAGCAAGGCATGTCAGAGGGTAGCTTGTCAGTTATGTCGGCAACAACGTCGGTACCAAGGGCGAGGGACGAAGAGAACCATTTTCCTGCTCGTTGAACGAGGCGGGCCATTAGGCAAAGTTCTCGTCCATCGGTGGCTACCGGAATGTCATCAACAATAGTAACATGGTCTTACTGACAGAGTGATACAACGAGATGTTTACATAAGCAGGGAAATATTACTGCTTATATAATATAGATCACAATAAGGTTTAAACAAACCAATGAAAAGGAAAAGGTAATTGTTAGATTAAACAGAACAATGGAAAGGAAAATGTGTTTAAACACATATTTCAGGGGTATATCCTTCCCAAGGACAAGCAGCGCATGATATCCATGACAGGATAGAAGTATAAAACCATTTAGGTAAGGGGAAAGTAATTTCATGACATTACCCATACAACTATGTTTGGATAGTAGATAAAGAAAATTTAGTATCGTGCTTCAAATGTTCTTATTGGATATCGGATTACCACAGACATGCTTCGAGATAGCATTGACATGTTTTCAAGCAAAGGTCAGACTTTAGATACACCAAGGATCCATTGGAAACAACTTAGAAAATAAGTCTTACAATTTTAGCAGTGAAAAGATGAGGGTGTGGCCGACGGGCTCAGCCACAATCCATCGACATGCAAAAAGGATGTATTCCCAAAATTAGTATGATCAAGTTTGTGTTGGGGGGAAGACAAGAATGTTGTTGATGTTGACACAATTCATCGAGAGGTAAAGATGGTATTTCTAGCCATGAATTCAATTCACATCTCTGAAGAACCCAAAGTGTGACGGTGATCAAGACAAAGTTCGTCGAGAGATTCTATGAAGATGCCCTCGAGCAGAAAAGGAAGGATGAAGTGTAAGGCTATGAGAACCACAAATTCGACACAAGCTCAAAGTCAAGCTTGTTGTTTGAGGGGAAATGATACGATGAGGAAGATTGACGTAAGCTTAGCTCATCGTCGGAAGTTTGCTCCGGGCATACGGACCAGGTAGCACAGTTAAAAAGTTGACATGATAAAAATATAGCCGATCAGGCTAGGAATGATGTGATGGGGTACAAAGCTTCCCAGTATCAAGTACTAGGTGTATTTCCAGAAGGTAAATCGGAGTAGAGGTTGGACGGGGGAATGATTTGCAGAGGATAAGTAATTCTAACTTACCCAATAAATGGGATCAAGGAGGAAATATGGTTGGAACCATAACTGCAAGGAATCCAATTTACGATACCGGAAGAATTATTCAAATGATTAAATATCCTTGCAAGAAGCTTTCATGGTAAGTTCCACACCGTGTCCGTGGGCATGAACACAAAGGTTCAGGGTCGACTCCCACTTCTAGAATGCATAACCTTTCATTTTACTTCTCGCTCTTGATGAAGCTGTAGTATTGAAATTTTATCTGATGAAAAGCCAGTAGAGTATAACCCGCATAACTTTCGAGTTCACACATATTAGGGAAGGCATAGGTTCAACCCATCGGGGCATCTTAGGAACATATATCATAGATTCCAAGAATAAATAACACAAGCTCGGTAGTAGAGCATGCTTGAGAAAGTGGAGGATACAATTTACCAAAAGCATTATGTATCCGAGGAAAAGCTCACAAGCTTAATGAATATGACAGACTTTGTCGGATATAATCCAAAAAAGGGGGTTTGGTGGTCCACAAGGGATCTGATGTGAGCATCAATACTCAACCAAAGGAAAAATAATGCAATGAGACCAGATTATAGAAACAACTGACTAACTCAAAGCTCAAATGCAAAGGAATTAAGAATTCCAAGACAAGGGATCAGAAGCAATGCCCTGATTAGGGATGGATAGGTTGAATAGCCTTAGAGGTACAATCGATGGCAATTTGATTGGCCGAGATCCATCTCATGTTTAAGATGACGTCTAAGCCAAAAGGATGAATTCTAGGATCTGGTTGAGGATTGCGAGCTCTCGCACTTATTGAATCAATGGGCTCAAATGATAGTGGCAAAGGATGCCAATAAGATTACTAGACTTATGGTATTAACCATAATGCAAGCAAGCAAGAAATTCAAGAACAATAGGCTGTTGAGGAATTTCACAAGAACGAATGGTATTACGAAGACTTTGGTGAAGTACATGAAACAACTGAGGATGAGCGGATACTCGGTAGGTACACAAAGTTATCCGTAGGGGTATTCAAGTGACAAAGAACTGCAAGGCAGTAAGCTCAAAGGATTCTCGGAACAACGGAGAGCAGTTCAGGGCATCTTGTAATAACAAGATCAATGTGATAGAATGTAAGGTTGGCTAGGGTGAGTAGTTATCCATAAGGATATTTCAGTGGTAGGGAATTGCAAAGGCAACAGGCACAAAGTCTTGAGAGAATATCGCAGAGTATATTCGGAATCTTCTGATGCAGCAGGCGATCATCTGAAATAAGGGGCTCTCCGGGCGGATGTGACCATGAGATCCTAATGTTTGAGTTAGTAAAACCATTTTAACCCGAATAGCAGAGAGATCAGAGTCCCAGAGTAAAGATCGAGGAGTAAAAGATCCTAATACCACCTATATGGCGACATGGGCCCGTAAGCCACACAGCCAATGTTAGCAAAAGTTTCCAGTGACTAGACTCAACTTTGGCCAAGGAGTTGGAAAGGGGGCTACCTACAGGCAGTCGGCTCTGATACCAACTTGTGACACCCCTGATCTGATCGTACACTAATCATACACGCAAATGTGTACGATCAAGATCAAGGACTCACGGGAAGATATCAGAACACAACTCTAGACACAAATTAAATAATACAAGCTTTATATTACAAGCCAGGGGCCTTGAGGGCTCGAATAAATAGGCTCGAATACACAAGAGTCAGCGGAAGCAACATTATCTGAGTACAGACATGAGTTAAACAAGTTTGCCTTAAGAAGGCTAGCACAAAAAAACATCGATCAAAAAGGCAAGGCCTCCTGCCTGGGAGCCTCCTAACTACTCCAAGTCGTCAGCGGCCGTCACGTAGTAGTAGGCATCCTCGGGGTAGCAGTAGTCATCAGTGGTGTCGTCTGGCTTCTGGGATCCGTCATCTGGTCGCAACAATCGGGTATGGGGGAAAAGAGGTAGCAAAGCAACCGTGAGTACTCATCCAAAGTACTCGCAAGACTTACATCAGATCTAAACTAAGTATGCATCTGTATCAAAGGAAAAGGGCTGTATCTGTGGATTAAACTGCAGAATGCCATAAGAGCAGGGGAAAGCCTAGTCCTATCGAAGACTAGCATCTTCAGCAGCTTCAAGCATCATGCAGCATCAGAAGGGATAAGGGTAGCATAAAGTAAAGTAAAAGTAGCAGTGTTATCAACCTCGGCCGGAGATCCTTCCTCGATTCCCTGCGAGAAAGAAATCCCAGAGCCATACTATCCATTTCTCATTCACAATTCATTTCTCATCACAAGTATCCAGTTCTAGTTGTATCGATCGGGATAGAACTCCAAGTGTCCGTTACCGTAGGACAGGCTATCGATAGATGTTTTCTTCCCTGCAAGGGTTCACCAACTTACCCACCACGCTCGATTAACTCCGGCCGGACACACTTTCCTGGGTCATGCCTGGCCTCGGCCAAACAATACGCCGCAACCCGACCTAGGCTTAATAGAGAGGTCAGCACGTCGGACTAAACCTATGCCCCCAAGGGTCATGGGCCATCTCCCCGGGAACTCCTGCATGTTGCGTACGCCGCCGGTGAGCAGACCTAGCTCCCTCGTTCAACAAGGCAGGAGCTTACGCAGTCCAACCCGGCGCGCGCCGCTCAGTCGCTGACGTCGATTAAGCTTCGGCTGATGTATACGACACAGAACGCCCATACTATGCCCATGTGATGGTTAGTGCTATCAGGCCAGAGGCCCTCGGATCAAATATCCAAATCGTTGTGGATTAGGAGCACGCGATAACGAGTAGAGACTCACGATCGATGTGACCCCATCACCCCGTCTCGAGTACTTGCGGCAAGGGCTAAGAATGCCCGGCCACTCCTCGTAAGTATCTCGCGGGCACCTTCTAGGTCACCCGACTCCACATCACTCACTATTAAGTTCGCGCGGGTACCCCTCGGGGCCGATCCGTCTTTAGTAACATGATTCAGTGTAAAGTCATAGTAACCATAGTAACTGTGTGTCTAACACCAAGGGGAAAACCCGAGGAATCACCCCCGGTGAATTCCACTCGATGTTATCATCAAGGTGAACATAAGAGGATCCACCCTCGAGGTTCACACTTGAGGGGTTGCATGACAGAGCCGTAACGGAAGTGGTTAAGGGAGAAATCACCCTCGATGACCACGACCGGATAGCTACACTACAGAGATCTCATCAGGAGTGATGTATGAGGTTCCACCCTCGGCACTCGATGGTAACTCTGCAGAGTCGAGCAACAAAAGGGGAAAGTGATGTGCGGTGTCGGGGCCTGGACATCGATCACGTTGATCGAGTCATCAAACATAAAGCGGGGCAACTGGGACAAGGTGGGGGTCATTGATGGATCTCTAACCAACCTATACTAAGCAGTTTAGGATAATCAGGTAAGGTATGAAAGCAGGTAACAAAAACAGGCTATGCATCAGAGTAGGATCATACATAAAGCAGTAGCAGTTCTAATGCAAGCATGAGAGGGAAGGAAATGGGCGATATCGGAATGCTCAAGGAGGGTTTGCTTGCCTGGAAGCTCTGCTGAAAAAGAAGAAGTGTCGTCGATGACATAGTCGATCACAGGGGCGGCATCGGTCTCGGGGTCTACCGGAGAGAAGAGGGGGAAGAAACAGTAAATACATAGCAAACAGATGCATATCGATGCATGACAAGACAAGTATCGGTGCTAGGGGTGCCCTAACGCGGTATGAGGTGGTACCGGTGAAGGGGGGAAATATCTGGGAAAATATCCTCGGTGTTTCACGTTTTCGTACAGAAGAACCGAAGGGGAAAAGTTGCGTGCTTGCTATGCTAGGGATGTGTGGTGGACGAACGGGTTGCGTATCCGGATTCGTCTCGTCGTTCTGAGAAACTTTCATGTACAAAGTTTTTCCATCCGAGCTACAGTTTATTTTATATTAATTTTAAAAGATTTAAATCATTTTTAGGATTTATTTAATTAATTTAATCAACATTATCCAGAATAGTGTTTGCTGACGTCATCATGACGTCAGCAGTCAACAGGGGTGTTGACTGGTCAAACTGACGTGTGGGTCCCACGTGTGAGTGACACATTTTAATTAAACGCATTAATTAACCTAATTAGGATTAATTAGGGGTGGGCTCCACTGTCATCGACTACTTAATTAACTAATTAACTAATCAGGTTAATTAGTTAACTAATGTGTAATTAGTTTAATTAGTTGTTTAATTTAATTAATGAAAATCAATTAAGTTAATTATTTCTTTAATTAATTAATATTAATATTTATTTTTATTTTTTTTTATTTTTTAAAAATACGTTCTGTGGGCGGGGCCCCTCTGTCATAGGCCCAGGGGGCGCTAGCGGGCACGCGAGCGCCGGGGCGCTGTGGGTTACGGGCTTCGCCCGTGCGGGCGCTGTAGCCCAGCGCCGGTGGCCACGGGCACGGCAAGAACGGAGCGGGGCGGGAGCCGCTAGAGACGGCGAGGCGCGCGGGGGGGGGGGGGGGGCGGGGGGGGCGGCACAGGCGAGCCGGGACGCAGCGGCGAGGCGGCACGCAGTAGATGAGGAAGTGCAACGGCGGGAGGTCGGGGCACGACAGGCGTGGTCCGACGTGGGCGACGACGAGCCTAGGCGAAGGGGGGAGAGGCCTGACGAGGCAGGCTAGAGTGAAGTGGGGGGCACGAGCGGCGGCGCGGGTCGAGCGGCGAGCGCGATGCGCGGGCAGGTGGCGAGCGCGGTGTGGGGCGCGCACGAGAGGGAGGCTGCGGGCGACAATGGCGGTGCTCGCAGAGGACGGCCGCAGCGGCAAGCAGCTCGGGCAGGGGCGATGCGAGCGGGCGCTCATGGCGCGGGCGCGGTTTATGGCGGGCGAGCAGGGCGGCGGGCCGGTTGCAGTGAGCGCGCGCGGGCAAGCGCGGTGGCGCGGCGATGGTCGCGAGGTGAGGGAGAGAGGAGGACCGGGGTCCTCACCGGGGTTCGTAGGGACGGGGCAGTGGGCTCGAGGCGGCTTGTGAAGGAAATATGCCCTAGAGGCAATAATAAAGTTATTATTTATTTCCTTATATCATGATAAAAGTTTATTATTCATGCTAGAATTGTATTAACCGGAAACATAATACATGTGTGAATACATAGACAAACAGAGTGTCACTAGTATGCCTCTACTTGACTAGCTCGTTAATCAAAGATGGTTGTGTTTCCTAACCATGAACAAAGAGTTGTTATTTGATTAACGGGATCACATCATTAGTTGAATGATCTGATTGACATGACCCATTCCATTAGCTTAGCACCCGATCGTTTAGTATGTTGCTATTGCTTTCTTCATGACTTATACATGTTCCTATGACTATGAGATTATGCAACTCCCATTTGCCAGAGGAACACTTTGTGTGCTACCAAACGTCACAACGTAACTGGGTGATTATAAAGGAGCTCTACAGGTGTCTCCAAAGGTACATGTTGGGTTGGCGTATTTCGAGATTTGGATTTGTCACTCCGATTGTCAGAGAGGTATCTCTGGGCCCTCTCGGTAATGCACATCACTTAAGCCTTGCAAGCATTGCAACTAATGAGTTAGTTGCGGGATGATGTATTACAGAACGAGTAAAGAGACTTGCCGGTAACGAGATTGAACTAGGTATAGGATACCGACGATCGAATCTCGGGCAAGTAACATACCGATGACAAAGGGAACAACGTATGTTGTTATGCGGTCTGACCGATAAAAGATCTTCATAGAATATGTAGGAGCCAATATGAGCATCCATGTTCCGCTATTGGTTATTGACCGGAGACGTGTCTCGGTCATGTCTACATTGTTCTCAAACCCGTAGGGTCCGCACGCTTAAGGTTACGATGACAGTTATATTATGAGTTTATGCATTTTGATGTACCGAAGGTTGTTCGGAGTCCCGGATGTGATCACGGACATGGCGAGGAGTCTCGAAATGGTCGAGACATAAAGATTGATATATTGGAAGCTTATGTTTGGATATCGAAAGTGTTCCGGGTGAAATCGGGATTTTACCGGAGTACCGGGAGGTTACCGGAACCCCCCGGGAGGTATATGAGCCTTAGTGGGCCTTAGTGGAAGAAGATAAGAGGCAGCCAGGGCTGGGCCGCGCGCCCCTCACCCCTAGTCCGAATAGGACAAGGAGAGAGGGGGCCGGCGCCCCCCTCCTTCTCTCTCTCTCTTTTCCCACCCCACGAATCCTATTCCAACTAGGAAAGGGGGTAAGTCCTACTCCCAGAGGGAGTAGGACTCCTCCTGGCGCGCCACACCTTGGCCGGCCGGCCCCCCTCCCTTGAACCTTTATATACGGAGGCAGGGGCACCCCTAGAGACACAAGTTGATCCACGTGATCATACTCTTAGCCGTGTGTGGTGCCCCCTTCCACCGTAGTCCTCGATAATATTGTAGCGGTGCTTAGGCGAAGCCCTGCGACGGTAGTACATCAAGATCGTCACCACGCCGTCGTGCTGACGGAACTCTTCCCTGACACTTTGCTGGATCGAAGTCCGGGGATCGTCATCGAGCTGAACGTGTGCCAGAACTCGGAGGTGCCGTAGTTTCGGTGCTTGATCGGTCGGATCGTGGAGACGTACGACTACATCAACCAAACACTTCCGTTGTCGATCTACAAGGGTATGTAGATCATACTCTCCCCTCTCGTTGCTATGCATCACCATGATCTTGCGTGTGCGTAGGAAATTTTTGAAATTACTACGAAACCCAACAGCTTGGGGGTGGCCGGAGTCCGCAACGGCGAGGCGAACGACGTCGGGGATGAAGAGGTCAAGGGCGGCGTCGGTGGGGATTTGGCGGTCCAGCGAGTGGGGCTTCGGGGAGGAAGGCGAGGCGTCCAGCGAGCGACGGGAGGCGACGTGGAGGAGGTTCGGTGACGGGGCAGCCCGGCCTGGAGTCGGGGACGCCTCCGGCGACGGCGGTTGGCGTTGGGGCGCCGGGTTCGGCCCGATCCAGACCGGATCGGGAGGGGAGAGGAGTGGGGAGTGAGGGGGAATCGTGCGGGGGAGTGGGGATGGTCATTAGGGTTTGGGTCATGGGGGTGGCCTTGTAGGCCAGAGAGGGGGCAGTTGGTCCGTCCGGTTGGCTAGCTGGGCCGGATGGCCCAGCGCGGGGGAGGGGCTTTTCTTTGTTTTAAATTTTTATAACTCGCCCTTTAAGTTTTTTTGTTTATTAAATTTAGCCTCAGCTTTGTATTTTCTTTTAGTAACAAATGAGTTTTGTTTTGAACAAAACTTGGCACATAACTCTAACACAATATAATGACTTGGAAACAAAAAGTATGGAGTGAAAAGGAGATGTCTAACCATTTATAGAAATTGAAAAGGCCAATTTTAAAAGCTGCTGGACCACTAAATAATTTCCACGGGTACCTTGGGAATCCAAAAGAGGTTGTTTCCAACATGACAAATATCCAGGGATTATTTGCCACACCTTGAACATTTTTAATTTGAAGTTTGACAAATTTGAAATTTGACTTTATATTGGATTTGAATTTGAATGGTGATTTGGATCAAGTGAAGGTTAGCAACAGTAACATGATGACATGGCACCATTAACAGGGGATTACTGTAGCATGACACTGGGGGTGTTACATTAATCATGTTTGCAAAAACAATAGCAACATCATAATAATTATGTGGACTATTACTAACCAACTCATTTGTGTCAAAAATAGATTCGAGACTGACAAATACTTGCCCATGGGGACAAGAGTTGACCTCCTTAAACCCTAATCTCTCCACATCTCTTAATAATTCAGTAATGATCTCTCTAATATTGATGAAATGTACCTCACCTTGGGCATAGGAACAAATGTTGCAATGGCAAGGTCTTCAGTTGCAACATCAATGTGTGGAAAGATAACCCTAACTCAGGGAAGCCGACCTTCAACCTCAATCGCTTGATGCCCCAGCGACAGAAAGTATGTCGGATCGAAGGGGAACGTTGCGGTCGATTCGGGCGTACAATGGTCTTCAACGGTGTTTGGAGCAGAGATTGGGCAAAGGAGGAATTGATCAATGAAGCTGAAGAGGCCACCTTTCTATTTTCTTTAGCTGCCCCGCTGACATCATCCTAAGAACTGTCAACGTTGATGATGATCCAGGGGACATCACAACCTTATGTTACCAATGAGACTGATTAGGTTGATGACCCGAGATTTGGGTTGCAGAGATTCCCACCTGTGATTTGGGATTAGCGGAAGGATTAGGAAGTCTAGGCCTAGAGCGGCAAGAGCAGGTCACATGGCCCAACCCTTGGAGGCCCTACATCAAATCTTATTAGTGCACACACGACGAAAGTGGCAAACACCTGTGGGAGAACACAAAATGTTTGTCCATTGTGAGGCCTTGGGCCCGACCCATAAGAAGTTCTAGCCTGCTGCTTAAAATTTTGAAATTCCTAAGAAATCCCGCCCATGAATGATCCATGAAGGTCTCTTCTTTTAAACTTTTATTCCTGAGAATCCAAGGCGTCGGAAAACTAAATTATGGTGCTTGCTTGGAAGAGGATTCTTTGCACAGACTTGATCATAAAAAACGAGGAGATCTAACAACATTTGCAAAAGATTTACCTTGATTTTTTGAACGAGTGACCATGGTCCAATTCATCTTCTCATTCTTTGCAATATAATCCAAACTCCATGCGAGAATTCATGCCTCCTTTGCCCCTAATCGAGAATGGATTTTTTTTTTGCATTAGCAATATTATCGCCATTATAAATAGGAAACCCACGTCTCTAGATGAAACAATACATATGAATGACCAATATTGAACTTGAGAAAGTTTGAACTTGGCTGCATTTTCACCAAAGCAAGATTGTAGAATAAGTCCAATTGATTCATCGTTCAAATGGATCCTTGATCTCGAGAATTCAACCACCAAGAGAAATTCATGAAGATTGTGATCATCAAGAAAATTGACCGGAACTCCAAAGTTCTTCCAAATCATCGCTTCAAAATCTAGCCTTGGTCGAATTGGAGACTGGAAAACGCCATGTGGTGACGGGAAGGTGGTCGACGTCTTCAGAAGGAAAGACGGTGATATGGTGGCTGACATGGTCGGAGTGGCCAACAACGGTTTTTTTTTGGGGGGGGGGGGGGGTGATTCTAATTCAGTGAGAGCCAACCTTGAAAATAAATGTATGTTTCTTCAGTGCAACATAGTCGTAGGCGCCAATCCAGTAAGTCACACGCCATTAGAAGGTGCTCTGACATGCGCTCTTTGACATGATCTGTCAGTGATCATAACTTCCAATGATAAAATATCACATAGAAACGAAGTTTCGGTGAAAACCGATGAAAACTACATGAAAACGGTATTTTAAAGTTTTGGGGAAATCCCCAAAAAATGAAATCTTAAGAGTGATGTTTTATTAGCATGTGAAATTCCCAAGTTCAAAAACCTTACCATTTACAAACAAAATCAACATTGAATAGTGTCAAACAGTAAACATCACTTATCATTGTTGAATTTGTTTTTTTCATAGCTCGTAAATGGTAATGTGTTTGAACTTGGAATTTCACATGCCAACAGAGCATCAAGCTCTTAACGTCTCTTAATGTTCCCAAGACATCTGTCCATGACCTTTGAAAAATTTACATCCAAACTCAGAATACACAATGCTATATACATATAAAAGACAACAGCAAAATTTACACTATTCACGTCAAGATTTTTCTTTTTTTGTTTCTCAATGTGCATTTGGATTTTGGATCTAAAATCTCTAGGGGTTATTTTCCCGAATAAGGCGGTATCTACTTTCACCAAGACGATTTTCTGCATATGTGTCGAGTATACTCACCAATAATCATTACACGAACACACCCCATCCCTGAAATGATGGAACCGGTTCCTGTCCCTCACCACGATCTCCCGCTCAAACACTCGAGATATCAACTTGGTAGCCTCATGGCAGTCTCGACAAACCCGCAGGTTCTTCGTGACGCGCATCGTATCACCTGGCCTCGTGCGCAGCAGCCCGAACGCGATGGCCAGCTTCTCGCTGTGGTACAGCAGCGACGCCTCCTTCGCTTCCTCCGCGACGTCGTGCAGCACGTCGCTGGTGTCCGGCGCGTAGCCCTCCAGCCCGATCTTCCTCATCATGTCCTTCGCCATGGCGAATATCTCCTTCTCCTCGGGATGGCGCAGGGTCCCGCACTGGAACTCACAGACCTCGCTGTCGATCTCGATCACGGACCGCCCCGCCTCCTTGCTCACGTTGCGCTCGTCCATCAGCTGCCGGACCCTGGCCACGTCTCCCCATCGGCCGGCGCTGGCAAGGAGGTTGGCCAGCAGCATGTACCGTCCGCTGTTCTGGGGATCCAGCTCGATGACACGCCATCCGATCGCCTCGCCTAGATCGAGGTCCCTGTGGATCTTGCATGCTCCGAAGAGTGCTCCGAGGACACCAATGTCAGGCTCCATCGGCATATCGTCGATCACCTTCTTGGCTTCGTCCAGCAGCCCTGCCCTCCCGAACAGGTCGACCATGCAGCCGTAATGCTCCATCTTGGGCTCAATGCCGTATCTCTGCACGATGTAGTCGAAGTAGTGGCGACCGCCGCTGACATTGCCGGTGTGGGCGCAGGCAGTGAGGACGTTCACCAGCGTGACATCATCGGGCGCCACATCTTCCCTCTCCATCTGGTGGAACAACTCAATGGCGTCCTTGCACCTCCCGTGCACCGCCAACCCACCGATCATACAGTTCCACGACGTGAGCCCCTTCGTCGGCAGCCGCTGGAATACGCGCCATGCCTCCTCGACAGACCCACACTTGCAGTACATGTCGACCACCGCTGTGGCTAGCTTCGCATCCATCTGTATCCCGCTCTGCTCCACCCACCGGTGCACCTCCCTCCCACGGGCCAGCGCGCCAGCACCCGTGCACGCCACCACCGCGCTCGCCGCGACAAACCCATTCCCCTCCAGCCCCGTCGCCCTCATTTGGTCAAACACCTCCAGCGCGTCCAAGAACCGCCCAGCCTTGACATACCCGGAGATCATCGCGTTCCAGGAAATAAGGTTTCTCTCGGGCATTCCGTCGAACAGCTCCCGCGCGTCGTCCACGAGGCCCAGCCTGCACAGCCCGCCCACCATGGTGGTCCACGACACGACGTCGAGGACCGCCGACGAGCCGCCGCCGCCGAAGAGGCGGAAGGCGAGGTCCGCGCGCGCGTTGGCGAGGTAGGCGGCGAGGAGCGCGTTGAAGGAGTGCGCGTGGGAGTGGAAGTTGAGCTTGAGGAGGAGCGCGTGGAGCTGGGCGGCGAGCGGGAGCGGCGCGGCGGGGAGGATGCGGGGCAGGGTGAAGTGGTCGGGGTGCAGGGGCAGGGAGAGCATGAGGGAGAGGAACGCCGCGGCGTGGCGCGGCGGGAGGGAGGCGAGGAGCGGGTTGAAGAGCGCCGGGTGCGGGTCCGGGTGGTGCGCGAGGAGGCGCGCGGCGTAGGGGAGGCCGGCCGGGTCGCGCGCGAGGAAGGCGAGGAGGCGGCGCGCGTGGGCGGGGTGCGAGGCGAGGCCGAGGCGGACGAGCTGCGAGTGGTGCTGCTTCAGCTCGGAGATGGTGGTGATGGGGATGGGGGTCACGCTGGGCGCAGACATTGCCGGAGCTCGGATGGTCGGGAGAGCAACTCCCGCCTATGATGGGATAAGAGCATCTCCGGCTGTTGCCCCTAGGGGCGCCCGAAATCGCCTCATCGGGCAAGCCGACGCAAAAAAAAAAAAAAAAAGAGCTTGGAGACAGGTTGGTCCCCAATCGCCGGTCCCAGGACTGCCCCTAGACGCGCATATTAAAAAAAATGTTCGGCGAATTCGTTTAAACACGGCTGAATTTCGGTCAAATTTGGCATATATTAAAATGTTCGGCAGTACATAGCAAATATAACTAAAACAGAAAGTCGCTGAACGCCGAGTAGTCGCCGTTGTTGTCGCTGCCGTTGTCGTCGGGCTTCTCCTCTTTGACACGGCCGTCCCTGGTGGATCCCTGACCGACGTCCCCAACGCGAACTGGCGGCGGCGGCACGTCGTCGTCGTCGCTGTCCTCGATGGCAACGACTCCTCTTTCGTCGTGGCCCCGGCGATGCTGCTCGAATCGCGCCAGGGCGGCGCGCTGGCGCTTCCTCGCCATCTTCACGGAGTCCTTGCGCGCCCATTCCAGGGCCGCGTCGTCGTCGAGCTCCGCGTCGCCGTGCTCTGTCTTCACGACGGGGAGACCCGGCTCCGTCTTCACCGGCGCGAGCCCCGGCTCCGTCTTTGGCTTGACGAAGCACGGAGGAGCCGACGAGGAGGCGCGCCGACCGCCCTCGTTGATGATGATGCTGGCGCTGCGCGTGTGCCGGCCGAGCGGCGTCTCCGCCGCGGGCTCGGCCTTGACGCCGAGCAGCGCCGGAGAGCCGGAGGAGTGGGAAGAGGAGTGGGAGGAGGACAACGAGGAGGAGCCGAACCTCCTGGGCATCCATGGCCCGCCGCATCGGCGGTGAGACGGGGCGGCCGCCCTCGCCGGGGGAGGGTAGGCCAGCGGCCGGTTGTTGCCGCCCTCGAGGTGCATCAGCACGCCCTCGAGCGTGCGGCCGGGGACGCCCCACCACAGGTGGCGCCCCTCGCTGTTCTTCGCCCCGCCGACCACCAGCGCCCCGTTGGTGGACGCCAGCCTCTGTTGCTGGCGGCGCTCGAAGTACGCCGCCCACGCCGCATGGTTGTCGACGACGTACTGGGGGAGGGC
Organism: Triticum aestivum; assembly: GCF_018294505.1. Taxonomy (NCBI): domain Eukaryota; kingdom Viridiplantae; phylum Streptophyta; class Magnoliopsida; order Poales; family Poaceae; genus Triticum; species Triticum aestivum. The sequence goes on from NC_057812.1 coordinate 150,744,945, forward strand.
GCGCTGCTCGTCGGTGAGGGAAACGCGCATGATGTCCACCTCGTCGGCGAAGTAGCCTGGGCGCGCCACGGCGTCGGGCAACGGGGGAATGGGCACTCCCGTGTTGCTGAGCCTCCACCCCGTCGGCATGGCGTGCATGTCCGGCGGCGTCGGGATGTTGGCCTGGAACATGAGCCACGACTCCTGTTTGCGGAGCGAGCGACGGCCGAAGCCGTTGGCCGCCGCCTCGTCGCCAGGGTAACGCTCGACCATCGGGAGGGGAGAGGGAGGTCTGGGCGGCGTACATGCGGGATAGGGAGAGGGAGGCTCGGCGGCGGCGCACGGGAGAGAGAGAGAGCTCGACGGCTGGGGTTGGTGTGGCCAGAGGCGAGGGAGGCCACCGGCTTATATAGCCGCGTCGCGCCCGTGTGTACGCATGCGAGGGAAGGAAGGCGTCGGTGCGCCGCCCGTGAGGAATCAATGGCAAGGCTGACCGGCGGCAGCCTTGCCATTGATTCCCTGCGGGAAACCGAGGCGTCGGGAGAACACAAGGGCGGTGTCGCTGACACGACTGGACCGCGGCTCTTTCGTGCCAAAACCACTCGCCCCGGCGTCCCCGGGCACCCCCAGCGCGCCAGGTTCGTCATGGGTCCGCCGATGCTGATTTTGGCCCAGGCCGATAAAAATCGGGCTCCTGGGGGCACGACTGGGCCGTTTTTTTGGTGCCGGCGTGAAAAAACCGTGTGAGGAGGCCTTCCTGGGGCGCGGCTGGAGATGCTCTAAGACACAAGCAATGCTATTCCCCCGTTCGGGTTTAAGAGTCCCATCGTATTTTCCTCTCCCGCCCTGAGATAACGCGTGGAGGCATTAGGATTTGTCAGGGCGGTAAGTGTGATTATAAAGATACTCTACCAAACGTCATAACGTAACTGGGTGATTATAAAGATGCTCTACAGGTGTCTCCGATGGTGTTTGTTGATTTGGCATAGATAGAGATTAGGATTTGTCACTCCATGTATCAGAGAGGTATCTCTGGGCCCTCTCGGCAATGCACATCACTATGAGCCTTGCAAGCAATGTGTCTAATGAGTTAGCCACGGGATGATGCATTACAGAACGAGTAAAGAGACTTGCCGGTGACGAGATTGAAATAGGTATGATGGTACTGACGATCGAATCTCGTGCAAGCAACATACCGATGACAAAGGGAACAACGTATGTTGTTATGTGGTTTGACCGATAAAGATCTTCATAGAATATGTAGGAGCCAATATGAGCATCCAGGTCCCGCTATTGGTTATTGACCGGACATATGTCTCGGTCATGTCTACATAGTTCTCGAACCCGTAGGATCCGCACGCTTAATGTTCGATGACGATTTGTATTATGAGTTTCATGTTTTGATGAACCGAAGTTTGTTCAGAGTCCCGGATGAGATCACCGACATGACGAGGAGTGTTGAAATGGTCGAGACATAAAGATTCATATATTGGAAGGCTACATTCGGACATCGGAATGGTTCGGATCGTTTCAGATAAGTTTCGGAGTACCGGGGGTTACCGGAACCCTCCCCCGAGAAGTTAATGGGCCACAATGGGCCTTAGTGGAGAAGAGAGAGGGCCGACCAGAGGTGGCGCCCCCCCCCCTTGCTCAGTCCGAATTGGACAAGGGGAGGGGGCGGCGCCCCCCTCCTTCCTTATCTTCTATCCTCCTTTCCTTCTTCTCCTACTTGGACTAGGAAAGGGGGGGACCGAATCCTACTTGGACCGGGAGTCCAAGTAGGACTCCCCCCATGGCGCGCCCTATCGGTTTCAAAACCGGTGGATCTAGGGTAGGGGGTCCCAAACTGTGCGTCTAAGGTCGATGGTAACAGAAGATAGGGGGACACAATGTTTTACCCAGGTTCGGGCCCTCTCTATGGAGGTAATACCCTACGTCTTGCTTGATTGATCTTGATGAATATGAGTATTACAAGAGTTGATCTACCACGAGATTTTAATGGCTAAACCCTAGAGGTCTAGCTTGTATAGCTATGATAATGAGTCTCCCCTCCGGACTAAGTCCTTCGGTTTATATAGACACCAGGAGGATCTAGGGTTACACAAGGTCGGTTACAAAGAAAGGAATTTACATATTTAGTCACCAAGCTTGCCTTCCATGCTAAGGAGAGTCCCATCCGGACATGGGTGCAGTCTTTGGTCTTCGTATCTTCATAGCCCATCAGTCCAACCCATGGCTAACAGGCCGCACGCCCGAGGACCCCTTAGTCCAGGACTCCCTCAGTAGCCCGTGAACCTGGCTTAAATGACAACATATCCAGCACGAAGACATGTCTTCGTCATTGCAAGGCGGGCTCCTCCTTCCGAACTCCAAGATAGTCTTCGGATGTATTGAACGTGTACGGACCTGTAACACACATCACACACACAACCGCAGCGAGAATATAATTTTACACGAGTCCAATCTGCTGACAACTTTTCGTAACAGGACATCACATCTGTCCAGTCATAATTTCGAACCGTTTTTCGTCTGCCGCTCCATGTTTTGAGACGCAGTTGCCATTGGCACGTCTTGTCAAAGCAGATATCGTGTCCGCTTATTACGGGATTCTCATCAATACGGGCATGGGTAACCCAACCGTGTCATTTACACAACCCTTGGGAGTAGGCGAATTTTAAGGCGAGTGGGCAAGCATCCAATATTTACTGCCTTTATAAGGAGATAAGAATCCCTTTTCTCCACCCACGCCTTCTCTCTTCCTCTGCCCTTCCATTCTTGAGCTCCATCGCCCAAGTTCGCATCTTCTCCATCTCGAGCAAGCACTCAACCATGTCTGGATCCGGAGGTCAAGGCAAGTGGATGGCCTCCTCTGTCCAGGAGGAGGACAACGCTGAGCTTCGGGTGGCCGGGTACCTGGCGAAGGGAATCGCCCACCGCCTTCCAGCCCAGGGACAAATCGTTCCCACACCGAAGCCCAACGAGAGGGTAGTATTCATCCCTCATTTCCTCCGTGGGTTAGGTTTTCCACTCCACCCCTTTATCCGCGGGCTGATGTTCTACTATGGGATAGACTTCCATGATCTATCCCCGAACTCCCTCCTCAACATCTCGGCGTTCATTGTCGTGTGTGAGGCCTTCCTCCGCATCCAACCCCACTTCAGGTTGTGGCTCAAGGTCTTCAATGTGAAACCGAAGGTGGTGGATGGCCAGCACGTGGAGTGCGGAGGCGCCATGGTGAGCAAGCTAGCCAATGTCTCCTGGCCGAAAGGCACTTTCGTGGAGACTGTAAAAGAATGGCAGAAACATTTGTTCTATATCACAGAACCCCGCGGCACCACCTGGGCCGCAACTGCCGAATTCAACTCTGGCGCTCCCATGCGACTCACCTCCTGGGTCGGGAAGGGCCCGAACTGGTGTTCGCTAGACGAGCTGACAGCACTGCAAACGCGCATTCAAAGCATGGTGGATAAAGATATCAAACTCGTCGATATAATCCAGGTGATGCTAGTTTGCCGGATTCTCCCATGCCAAAGCCGAAGACGCCCTCTATGGGAGTTCAATCCGAAGAAGCACCATACCCTGAAGAGGCTCTTCGAAACCACTCACGAAGATGCCTGGATGTTGCTTTTTAAGGGCAACGAAACACCGCTGGCCACAGATTTGGACCGCGGTCATGACATTAACCACCTCGCCAACGAGGTATGTTATTCTTACTGCATCCCTTACTTGCCTGTTTCAAGGATGATGACTAAGTTATCGTCATCGTTTCTTCGGGACTGGATGGAGAGGGCGAAGCGTATCCAATGTCCGGCTCCGCTTCCTGAAGAACCAGTCATCCCGCGTTTAGCTAAGATGCTGGTGCCGGCACCCTACAAGGCGCTGGAGAAGAAGGCCACAGGGAAGGCCAAGGGGGTCCGGAGTGGCCCCCGCCGCAAGGGTGCTTCGGATGCAACGTCCGAAGACAAGACTCAGTCCTCCGCCGCCGAAAATGATGACAATGAGGAGGAGGAGGAAAACAACCCTCCCCCTGATGAGGGTAAGAAAAAGAGGGCGGCCTCCACCATTCTGGAGGCGGAGGCACCCAAGAAGGGGAAAGGCCCACTCGTGGGCAGCTCCGCATGGGACGTTGAAACAAGTCCGGAGCAACGTGATACGTCTCCAACGTATCTATAATTTTTGATTGTTCCATGCTATATTATATCCTGGTTTGGACATTATTGGGCTTTATTATACACTTTTATATTATTTTTGGGACTAACCTATTAACTGGAGGCCCAGTCCAGAATTGCTGTTTTTTTTGCCTATTTTAGGGTTTCGCAAAAAAAGAATATCAAACGGAGTCCAAATGGAATGAAATCTTCAGGAACGTGATTTTCGGAACGAACATGATCCAGAGGACTTGGACCCTACGTCAAGCAACCAACGAGGAAGGCATGAGGTAGGGGGCGCGCCTACCCCCCCAGGCGTGCCCTCCACCCTCGTGGGGCCCATGTTGCTCCACCGACGTACTCCTTCCTCCTATATATATACGTACCCCCAAAATACCAGATACGGAGCCAAAACCCTAATTCCACCGCTGTAACTTTCTGTATCCACGAGATCCCATCTTGGGACCTTTTCCGGAGCTCCGCCGGAGGGGGTATCGATCACGGAGGGCTTCTACATCAACACCATAGCCTCTCCGATGAAGTGTGAGTAGTTTACCTCAGACCTACGGGTCCATAGTTATTAGCTAGATGGCTTCTTCTCTCTTTTTGGATCTCAATACAAAGTTCTCCCCCTCTCTTGTGGAGATCTATTCGATGTAATCTTCTTTTGCGGTGTGTTTGTTGAGATCGATGAATTGTGGGTTTATGATCAAGTTTATCTATGAATAATATTTGAATCTTCTCTGAATTATTTTATGTATGATTGGTTATCTTTGCAAGTCTCTTTGAATTATCAGTTTGGTTTGGCCTACTAGATTGATCTTTCTTGCAATGGGAGAAGTGCTTAGCTTTGGGTTCAATCTTGTGGTGTCCTTTCCCAGTGACAGTAGGGGCAGCAAGGCACGTATTGTATTGTGGCCATTGAGGATAACAATATGGGGTTTATATCATATTGCATGAGTTTATCCCTCTACATCATGCCATCTTGCTTAAAGCGTTACTCTGTTCTCTTGAACTTAATACTCTAGATGCATGCTGGATAGCGGTCGATGTGTGGAGTAATAGTAGTAGATGCAGGCAGGAGTTGGTCTACTTGTCTCGGACGTGATGCCTACATACATGATCATACCTAGATATTCTCAGAACTATGCTCAATTCTGTCAATTGCTCAACAATAATTTGTGCACCCACCATAATACTTATGCTCTCGAGAGAATCCTCTTGTGAAACCTATGGCCCCCGGGTCTATTTTCCATCATATTAATCTTCCAATACTTAGTTATTTTTTTGCTATTTATTTTACTTGCATCTTTATTTCTCTTTATCATAAAAATACCAAAAATATTATCTTATCATATCTATCAAATCTCACTGTCGTAGGTGACCGTGAAGGGATTGACAACCCCTTTATCGCGTTGGTTGCGAGGAGTTTATTTGTTTGTGTAGGTGCGAGGGACTCGTGCGTGGCCACCTACTGGATTGATACCTTGGTTCTCAAAAACTGAGGGAAATACTTACGCTGCTCTACTGCATCACCCTTTCCTCTTCAAGGGAAAACCAACACAGTGCTCAAGAGGTAGCACAACGCCCCCGTACTAAGCCGCGGGCCGCATTGTAAGTGCTAAGACTTATATCCGCCCATAAAGTTTCTCCTCCTCATTGCATTGACATGATTGGTTATGTTATTGTAGTCCGGCCCACAACAGCTCCCCGCGATCCTCGTCAGAAGGTTCGCTGGATTCCAAGGCGATGGCCAGCGAGTCACCGCCGGCCGCTCACTCCCCCAAGGCCAAAGACGATGCAGAGGTGCTATCCCGAAGGACTGTTCCAGGTGGGGGAGAGGCTCAGGAGGCGCCAAAAGGCGAAACCCCCGTCACCAGACACCAGGGGGAATCAATCCCCAAGGAGACTGGTGGGGAGGGCCGTATTCAGTTCGGCCCTCAGCCAGACTCGATTCCAGAGACCGATGCGGTTCTGGAATCCAGCATGCAACCTCCTTCAAAAGAAGGGGGATGCCTATTCCGCCGGTGACCCCTGTCCAACCAGGGGCACCGGATAATCTGCTGGAAGCGCTGCGAGGCGCTTCCACTATGGATGAGCACTGTGTCCTTATGGGCACGGTAATTGAAAGGGTTCAGTCCGCCAAGAGTGGACTAACCGAAGCCTGTAGTAGTCTCCTGATAGGTTTCGAGGTAAGCGACGCAAAAAAGGGAAAATCCCAATATAGACAGTAGCCACTGAGACACTGTCCGGTGTTCGGAGAGAAAAAGCCAGACAGAGGATCAATCTCCTATTGCGGGAAACTAACTATTTTTTTCTGAAATGTAAACACAGGCGTCGCTGTTGGCCGTAGCCTCACATACTGCCGAAGTTTCCATACTGAAGCAGAAACTGGCGGAGGCCGAGGAGGAGCTGGGCCAAGTGAAGAGGCATCTCCAGGAAAAACAAGGTAAGTAATAACCTGTTATGTATTCGAAAAAGGAAACTGATATGCAATGACCGAAATGCCATGATGTGTACAAAGGCTACGACCGAGGTCGAGGCCCTGAGAACGGCCCTGGTCGAAGCCGAAGGGAAGGCTATCAAGGAGCAGGCCACTCGGAAGAGGCTCAAGGCCCGGGTCAACAAGGTCCAATAGGAGCTCGAGGACGCGATGAAGAAGTGCGAGGCCTTGGAGCGCGATGCGTCGGTTCAAAGACTAAACTCGCCAAGGCTCGTCAGAGTGCGGAGGCAGCCTAGAATGAGGCCCAGGGCGCCCTCCAGGAGATCCGGGAGTCCAGGAAGATCGCGGAGGGCAAGGCATTCAACATGCAAAGCAAGAATGTGAAGATGAAATATCGTTTACTAACTCGGATTCGGAGTTCTCCAGGGGCTTTTACTGATCTGCCACGCAGTGTGGCCGACGCCGCAGAGTTCTTCTGACCAAAGAAGAGAGCTCCGCGAAGAAGTTGTTCTGGTCGCAGTATCTTGTGCCAGAACATCTGGTGTCCTTCAGCGATCAGCTAAAACAGTTGGTCGAGCTGCATAGGCTGGCCGAACTGGCCATGAAGGATTTAATAATCCGGTTATGGACAGCCGAAGCTATACCAGGCAGTTACTTCAGCCTCGTGAAGCGACTAGTGGATGCCTGTCCTCGGCTGGACGTCATCAAGTGGTCCATCTGCATCGAGGGCGCATGTCTGGCCTTCTCCTATTGCAAGGTCTGGTGGGCGAAGCTTGACGCTGTCAAATTAGCGACCGAGGGGCCGCCGGAGGGCAAGGAGCACTACACACCCGAGCGATACTTCGATGATGTCTTGGAGGGGTCCCGCATTGTTGCGGATCATTGTGCGAAAGACACTATCTTTGAATAAATGTATTTGAGCTCCCTCTACCTTGTATGATAAAACAAAGTGATTGTGCAATGTAATGCTTGTTATGTTTTTATATTTTTACTTCCTGTGCGTCCGTGTTATATGAAATCTGAGGGTTAACTAGTCGTCGGCTTCTGACCCCACGTAGGTAGTACGGGGGTGTTCGGGATGGAATCTAAACAATATTGATCCAATTAGATGGTCCTTGAAGAAGTTGTTTAGCGCAACGAACCAGGCAACCAGACTATGCGGCTGTAACACCCTCACTTAGCCATAGGAGTTCGACAATAAAAACATGGGCGCATCCCCTAGTATCTGAACTAGAGTGCTATGAGTGTCTTATCGGGAAGTACCAATCCTTCACGTAATGCGGAAGAAATCTCCAACGATTTGTAACCTCCGAATAGCTGACCGGCTCTCGCCGCATCATGACAGTCAGTTTTTGACTTTCTCTACTGAGGTGCTCCTTTGGATAAACCAAGGCACAATCGCATTAGTTCTCTCTTTACCACCTTAGCCGATATAGCGGAACGTAAGGTAGCAATCATAGGAGCCGGGCAACCCAACTATTGACCAAAGACATGATTCGGAGCCAATGCATATAATGCTAAATTTGGGGTGGCGAACTATACTTATAAAAAGTGTTCGGACTTTTGTTGCCGTAATGTGGGGTGCTATGAAGCCCCTGGCTAACATCAAACATATCAAAGTGTACGAATGCTACCTGATAGGGTTATCCACAGGGGAGCTGAAAAAGAGAAAGAAAACAGAAAAGGTACAGAGTTAAAAAGCTGGGGTCCTAAAGCTCCAGCCGCAAACTGTTCTCATTGTAATTTAATTAGTACGTCAAGGCGCATTAATACATGTAGTGCGATAAGCAACAGGCTATTTGACATGCCGAAACCAAGGGAGAGCTGCATGCAGGTCCTGAAAAGCAGGTAGAGTTATCGTTAACTGAATCACCTAAAAAGTCCCCCGCATGTCTGCGTTTCTCGCTGTCTTGGTGTGTTTATCCTTCAAGAGGACCAATGACCAGACCACCATACGTGGCCTGTGGGATTGAGAACTGAAAAGAAAAAAAAGTAAAAGTGAAAGTATGTGTGTATCCGATGTCGGTTGAGCCATACTGTGGACCACAAGCTAGCTATGCCTCCATCGATGCCCATGGGATTTTGAGTGCGTAGTTATGTACGCGCGACACGAATGCCACCACTTTATCGGGACTGAGACGGAGGCCAGATTGCTAGTCGAGCTCCTGACGAGCCGAGCTCTCCTGCCACAGAGTAGTTCGGACCCTCTTAACAGTGTCCTTGGGCTCGGCAGCCGAATTATGGTTTTGCTTGAGAAGGCCGCTCTGTACTTCTGCTGCCAAGGCAGCTGTGTGCTCTTCTGTACGAAGGGAGCATTCCATATTTCCGTTGACCGTTATAACGCCGCGTGGACCGGGCATCTTGAGCTTGAGATAAGCATAGTGTGGTACTGCATTGAATCGAGCAAACACAGTTCGTCCGAGCAGTGTGTGATAGCCGCTGCGGAAGGGGACAATATCAAAGATTAACTCCTCGCTTCGGAAGTTGTCCGGAGATCCGAAGACAACCTCTAGTGTGATTGAGCCCGTATATCGGGCCTCTACACCTGGTATGACTCCTTTGAAGGTAGTCCTGGTGGGCTTGATCCGTGATGGGTTAATGCCCATTTTTTGCGTTGTATCCTGATAGAGCAGATTGAGACTGCTACCTTCGTCCATAAGGACGCGAGTCAGGTGGAACCCATCAATTATTGGGTCTAGGACCAGTGCAGCCGAGCCACCGTGACGAAATACTGGTCGGATGATCTCGGGGATCAAAAGTGATCGGGCATGACAACCATGGATTAAATTTTGGGGCGACTGGCTCTATCGCGTAGACGTCCCTGAGCGCATGCTTGCGCTCCCTCTTGGGGATGTGGACAGCGTATATCATGTTCACCGTTTTGACCTGAGGGGGAAACTTCTTCTGTCCCCCTGTGTTCGGTTGCCGGGGCTCTTCATCATCGTCCTTGCTTTGCGATCCCTTTTCCTTGTTCTTAGTGTTTAATTTGCCGGCCTGTTTAAAAACCCAGCAATCTCTATTAGTATGATTGGGTGGTTTGTCCGGGGTGCCATGAATCTGGCACGGACGATCAAGTATGCGGTCCAAGCTGGATGGGCCTGAATTGTTCTTTTGAAACGGCTTCTTCCGCTGACCGAACTTAGAGCCGCTGAATCTGGCATTGACTGCCGTGTCCTCGGTGTTATCACTGTTGTTTCGACGCTTGTATCTGTTGCGTCGAGACTTGTCTTTGTTGTTTTTAACTTCAGGGGTGCCGGCGTCGCTTGCATTGTTTTTTCTACGGGCCAGCCAACTGTCCTCGCCCGCACAAAAGCGGGTCATGAGTGCCGTGAGGGCCGCCATTGATTTTGGCTTTTCCTGGCCGAGGTGACGAGGGAGCCATTCGTGGCGGATGTTGTGTTTGAAGGCTTCTAGGGCTTCGGCATCCGGACAATCAACGATTTGGTTCTTTTTAGTTAAGAACCTAGTCCAAAATTTCCTGGCAGACTCTCCAGGTTGTTGAACTATGTGGCTTAAGTCATCGCCGTCTGGTGGCCAGACATATGTACCTTGGAAGTTGTCGAGGCCGATAGAATTTTCAGGCAGGCTGTTTAACCAGTGCCGAGCTGGACCCTTGAGTTTTAAAGGGAGGTATTTGATGGCGTGGAGGTCATCGCCGCGGGCCATATGAATGTGGAGAATGAAGTCTTCAATCCACACTGCAGGGTCTGTGGTTCCATCGAATGATTCTATATTCACGGGTTTGAACCCTTCTAGGAATTCATGATCCATGACCTCATCAGTGAAGCAATGAGGGTGTGTGGCGCCTCTATATCGAGTCGTATCGCTACGTAGCTCTGATGGAGTCCTTCTGCGGTTTTCAGCCCGCGCATGACTAAGTTTGTCACGTCCGAATAGGTGGCCGTTGTCGCGTGTCGAGGCACGTCCTCGAGATCCGTAGATTGATCTGGTGTGTCTTGCTTTATTGTTCAGGTTTTGCCAGAGGTCATATGTATGGCTGTGGGCTAATTTACCCCTACCTGTGCGATGAGGCGGGGCGTGCTGGTGTTCGGCGTGAGTTTCCGTTTTGTCCCGACCACGTGGTGGTTGGTCAGCTGCATTGTATGATGGTGGTATGTATTCTGGCGCCTCCTCGTCAAACTGAGGTAGCAATTTGCGGTTTGGGTAACTTTTGGTTGGGCACTTTAGGCCGTATTCTTCGGCTGCTAGGACATCGGTCCATTTATCATTGAGCAGATCTTGAACAGCTTGAAGCTGCTGCTTCTTCTTTTTTAGGCTCCTTGCAGTAGCTATTAGCTGGCGCTTGAAGCGCTCCTATTCAAGAGGTTCCTTAGGCATGATGAAATCATTGGTGCCGAGGCTCACCTCATCCTCGGAGAGCGGAAGATAACTTCTGTCCTTTGAGTCTTCATGTGTGGCCTGTTTACCAAGGCTAACCTGCCCATCTTCCCGTTCATCTTGTTCTGTTTCAACGGGGTCTTCGTTGTCTTCGGCACCTTCTGGAGTGTTATCTTCTCCCGTGCCGGTGTTGCTGTCTTTACTGCAGCGTGACTTAGAGCGGTGCTGCTGATGCCGGCGCTTGGATTGTATTTCGGAAGGTTTATCCTTAGCTAGATCTTCCTTGTCATCCCCGCTGTTCTCCTTTGGTGCATCCACCATGTATACATCATACGTGGAAGTGGCCGTCCAGCGTCCGGTGAACAACGGGTTCTGGGCCTCTTCTTCTCCGGCATCGTCGTCCATACCGTCGATGTCCTCGGAGTCATAATCAATTGTGCGGTTAAATCCTCGACCGTGGCTAGGAAGTGGGTGGCAGGTGGGGAGCAAAATTCTCCATCGCCAGCCCCTAGTTCGAACTAGATATAGTTTGGCTGTGAGTCCTCCACCAAGGACACGTTCTTTAATGAGTTTAGCATGTCGCCCAAAGGCGAGTGCTGGAAGATGTCTGCGACACTGAATTTGAAGATCGATAAACGATCAAGTTCGGCGTCCGCGGGCTCACATGGTTCAGAACTTACGGCCGGAAATGAGTCCGGAGTTCCGGTGGCATAGGTATCGTGTGAGATCAAGTCTATGTGCAGCTCCAACACCGTGGAATCTGTGGCCTCTGTGGTGGGGTCGATCCTCCCGCCCTGGGATGGTGCAGTCTGCTCTAGATCTATGGTTAGAGCGGTTATGGGAGCTGTCTCCTGGATGCGGTCCGATGAAAGATTTAGGTCATGTCCCTCGGGGTGACCAGGAGTGGTAGTCGTAGTTTCGAATTCGGCGAAGATCAAGTCTCCACGGATGTCCGCAACATAGTTCAAGCTCCCAAATCTGACCTGACGGCCAGGGGCGTAGCTTTTGATCTGCTCCAGATGGCCAAGCGAGTTGGCCCGCAGAGCGAAACCGCCGAACACGAAGATCTGTCCGGGGAGGAAGGCTCCCCCTTGGGCAACATCATTGTAGATGGTTGAAGGAGTCATCAAACCTCTTGATGACAACATAGTGTAACTCTCAATGAAAGCACCAATGTCGGTGTCAAAACCGGCGGATCTCGGGTAGGGGGTCCTTAACTGTGTGTCTAAGGTCGATGGTAACAGGAGACAGGGGGACACAATGTTTACCTAGGTTCGGGCCCTCTCTATGGAGGTAATACCCTACGTCCTACTTGATTGATCTTGATGAATATGAGTATTACAAGAGTTGATCTACCACGAGATCATAATGGCTAAACCCTAGAGGTGTAGTTTGTATGGCTATGATAATGAGTCTCCCCTCCGGACTAAGTCCTCCGGTTTATATAGACACCAGGAGGATCTAGGGTTACACAAGGTCAGTTACAAAGAAAGGAATTTACATATTTAGTCGCCAAGCTGCCTTCCACGCCAAGGAGAGTCCCATCCGGACACGGGTGCAGTCATATTCACGGGTTTTGTAACAGTTATCGGAAACTGGCAGGAGCCATATGGTTGTCGCTTTATTGCATGAAATGCAATTGCCATGTAATTTCTTTACTTTATCACTAAGCGGTAGCGATAGTCGTAGAAGCAATAGTTGGCGAGACGACAACGATGCTATGATGGAGATCAAGGTGTCGAGCTGGTGACGATGGTGATCGTGACGGTGCTTTGGAGATGGAGATCAAAGGCACAAGATGATGATGGTCATATCATATCACTTATTTTGATTGCATGTGATGTTTATCCTTTATGCATCTTATTTTTCTTAGGGCGGCGGTAGCATTATAAGATGATCTCTCACTAAATTTCAAGGTACAGCTGTTCTCCGTGAGTATGCACCGTTGCTACAGTTCGTCGTGCCGAGGCACCATGTGATGATCGGGTGTGATAAGCTCTACGTTCACATACAACGGGCGCAAGCCAGTTTTGCACATGCAGAATACTCGAGTTAAACTTGATGAGCCTAGCATATGCAGATATGGCCTCAGAACACTGAGACCGAAAGGTCGAGCGTGAATCATATAGTAGATATGATCAACATAGTGATGTTCACCATTGAAAACTACTCCATCTCACGTGATGATTGGACATGGTTTAGTTAATATGGATCACACGATCACTTAGATGATTAGAGGGATGTCTATCTAAGTGGGAGTTCTTAAGTAATATGATTAACTGAACTTTAATTTATCATGAACTTAGTACATGATAGTGTTTTGCATGTCTATGTTGTTGTAGATAAATGGCCCGTGCTACCGTTCCTTTGAATTTTAATGCATTCCTAGAGAAAGCTAAGTTGAAAGATGATGGTAGCAACTACACGGACTGGGTCCGTAACTTGAGGATTATCCTCATTGCTGCACAGAAGAATTACGTCTTGGAAGCACCGCTAGGTGCAAAGCCCGTTGTAGGAGCAACACCAGATGTTATGAACGTCTGGCAGAGCAAAGCCGATGACTACTCGATAGTTCAGTGTGCCATGCTTTACAACTTAGAATCAGTACTTCAACGACGGTTTGAACGTCATGGAGCATATGAGATGTTCCGGGAGTTGAAGTTAATATTTCAAGCAAATGCCTGAATTAAGAGATATGAAGTCTCCAATAAGTTCTATAGCTGCAAGATGGAGGAGAATAGTTTTGTCAGTGAACATATACTCATAATGTCTGGGTACCACAACCACTTTACTCAACTAGGAGTTAATCTTCCTGATGATAGTGTCATTGATAGAGTTCTTCAATCACTGCCACAAAGCTACAAAAGCTTCATGATGAACTATAATATGCAAGGGATGGATAAGACAATTTCCTAGCTCTTCGCAATGCTAAAAGCTGCAAAGGTAGAAATCAAGAAGGAGCATCAAGTGTTGATGGTCAACAAGACCACTAGTTTCAAGAAGAAGGGCAAAGGGAAGAAGGGGAACTTCAAGAAGAACAGCAAGCAAGTTGCTGCTCAAGTGAAGAAGCCCAAGTCTAGACCTAAGCTTGAGACTGAGTGCTTCTACTACAAAGGGACTGGCCACTGGAAGCGGAACTGCCCCAAGTATTTGGCGGATAAGAAGGATGGCAAAGTGAAAGGTATATTTGATATACATGTTATTGATGTATTTGGCGGATAAGAAGGATGTAGTAGCGCCTGGGTATCTGATACTAGTTCCGTTGCTCATATTTGCAACTCGAAACAGGGGCTACGGATTAAACAAAGATTGGCTAAGGACGAGGTGACGATGCGCGTGGGAACTAGTTCCAAAGTAGATGTGATCGCTGTCGGCATGCTACCTCTACATCTATCTTTGGGATTAGTATTAGACCCGAATAATTGTTATTTGGTGCTAGCGTTAAGCATGAACATTATATCTGGATCTTGTTTGATGCAAGGCAGTTATTCATTTAAATCAGAGTATAATGGTTGTTCTATTTATATGAGTAGTATCTTTTATGGTCACGCACTCTTGATGAGTGGTCTATTTTTATTGAATCTCGATAGTAGTGATACACATATTCGTAGTATTAAAGCCAAAAGATACAAGTTTAATAATGATAGTGCAACTTATTTGTGGCACTGCCATTTAGGTCATATCGGTGTAAAGCGCATGAAGAAACTCCATGCTGATGGGTTTTAGAATCACTTGATGCTTCCAAACCATGCCTCATGGGCAAGTTGACTAAAACTCCATTCTCCGAAACAATGGAGCGAGCAACAGACTTATTGTAAATAATACATACTGATGCATGCGGTCCGACGAGTGTTGATGCTCACGGCGGGTATCGTTACTTTCTGACCTTCATAGATGATTTGAGCAGATATGGGTTTATCTACTTGATGAAACATAAGTCTGAAACATTTGAAAAGTTCAAAGAATTTCAGAGTGAAGTGGAAAATCATTGTAACAAGAAAATTAAGTTTCTACGATCTGATTATGGAGGTGAATATTTGAGTTATGAGTTTGGTCTTCATTTGAAACAACGCGGAATAGTTTCACAACTCACGGCACCTGCAACACCACAGCGTGATGGTGTGTCCGAACGTCGTAACCACACTTTATTAGATATGGTGCGATCTATGATGTCTCTTATTGATTTACCGCTATTGTTTTGGGGTTATGCTTTAGAGACGGCTGCATTCACGTTATATAGGGCACCATCAAATCCGTTGAGACGACACCATATGAACTGTGGTTTGGCAAGAAACCCAAGTTGTCGTTTCTTAAAGTTTGGGGCTGCGATGCTTATGTGAAGAAACTTCAACCTGATAAGCTCGAACCCAAATCGGAGAAATGTGTCTTCATAGGATACCCAAAGGAGAATGTTGGGTACACCTTCTATCACAGATCCGAAGGCAAGATATTCGTTGCTAAGAATGGATCCTTTCTAGAGAAGGAGTTTCTCTTGAAAAAGTGAGTGCGAGGAAAGTAGAACTTGATGAGGTAACTGTACTTTCTCCCTTATTGGAAAGTAGTTCATCACAGAAATCAGTTCCAGTGATTCCTACACCAATTAGTGAGGAAGCTAATGATGATGATCATGAAACTTCTGATCAAGTTACTACCAAACCTCATAGGTCAACCAGAGTGGTACAGTAATCCTGTTCTGGAGGTCATGTTACTTGACCATGACGAACCTACGAACTATGAGGAAGCAATGATGAGCCCAGATTCCGAAAAATGGCTTGAGGCCATGAATTCTGAGATGGTATCCATGTATGAGAACAAAGTATGGACTTCGGTTGACTTGCCCAATGATCGGCAAGCAATTGAGAATAAATGGATCTTCAAGAAGAAGACTTACGTTGATAGTAATGTTACTATCTACAAAGCTCGACTTGTTGCCAAAGGTTTTCGACAAGTTCAAGGAGTTGACTACGATGAGACCTTCTCACTCGTAGCGATGCTTAAGTCTGTCCGAACCATGTTAGCAATTGCCGCATTTTATGATTATGAAATTTGGCAAAAGGATGTCAAAATTGCATTCCTTAATGGATATCTTACATAAGAGTTGTATATGATGCAACCAGAAGGTTTTGTCGATCCAAAAGGTGCTAACAAAGTGTGTGCTACCTCTTGAACATGCATTGGTTTTCCCTTGAAGAGGAAAGGGAGATGCAACAAAGTAGCGTAAGTATTTCCCTCGGTTTTTGAGAACCAAGGTATCAATCCAGTAGGAGGTAACACGCAAGTCCCTAGTACCTGCACAAACAAACAAGAACCTCGCAACCAACGCGATAAAGGGGTTGTCAATCCCTTCACGCACTTATGAAAGTGAGATCTGATAGAGATAATAAGATAACTATATTTGGTATTTTTATTGTATAGATTGGAAAATAAAGATTTCAAAATAAACAACAATAGAAATAGCAAGTAGGTAGGAAAATAATGTGATGGAAGATAGACCCAGGGGCCATAGGTTTCACTAGTGGCTTCTCTCAAGATAGCAAATTCTACGGTGGGTGAACAAATTACCGTCGAGCAATTGATAGAAAAGCGCATAGTTATGAGAATATATAGGCATGATCATGTATATAGGCATCACGTCCGCGACAAGTAGACCGAAACGATTTTGCATCTACTACTATTAGTCCACACATCGACCGCTATCCAGCATGCATCTAGAGTATTAAGTTCATAAGAACACAGTAACGCATTAGGCAAGATGACATGATGTAGAGGGATAAACTCAAGCAATATGATATAAACCCCATCTTTTTATCCTCGATGGCAACAAAACAATACGTGCCTTGCTGCCCCTGCTGTCACTTGGAAAGGACACTGCAAGATTGAACCCAAAGCTAAGCACTTCTCCCATTGCAAGAAAGATCAATCTAGTAGGCCAAACTAAACTGATAATTCGAAGAGACTTGGAAAGATATTAAATCATGCATAACAGAATTCAGAGAAGAATCAAATATTGTTCATAGATAATCTTGATCATAAACCCACAATTCATCAGATCTCGACAAACACACTGCAAAAAGAATTACATCGAATAGATCTCCAAGAGAATCGAGGAGAACTTTGTATTGAGATCCAAAGAGAGAGAAGAAGCCATCTAGCTAATAACTATGGACCCGAAGGTCTGTGGTAAACTACTCACACATCATCGGAGAGGTATTCCCCCTCTGGCAGAGTGCCGTAAAAGGCCCCAAGGTGGGATCTCATGGGGACAGAAGGTTGCGGCGGTGGAAATAGGGTTTTGTGGTGCTATGGGATGTTTTTGGGGTATATGAGTATATATAGGCGAAAGAAGTAGATCAGCGGAGCCACGAGGGTGGGGGCGCGCCTACCCCCCTGGGCGCGCCCTCCTGCCTCTTGGTCGCCTCGTTGCTTCCTTGACGTCCTCTCCAAGTCTCCTGGATTGCGTTTGTTCCAAAAATAACTCTCCCGAAGGTTTCATTCCGTTTGGATTCCATTTGGATTCCGTTTGATATTCCTTTTCGGCGAAACACTGAAATAGGAAAAAAAAACAGCAATTTGCACTGGGCCTTTGGTTAGTAGGTTAGTCCCAAAAATAATATATAAAGGTATTATTAAAGCTCATTAAACATCAAAAACAGATAATATAATAGCATGGAACAATCAAAATTACAGATACATTGGAGACGTATCAAGCATCCCCATGCTTAATTCCTGCTCGTCCTCGAGTAGCTAAATGATAAAAACAGATTTTTTGATGTGGGATGCTACCTAGCATAATTCTCAATGTAATTTTCTTTATTGTGGCATGAATGTTCAGATCTGAAAGGTTCAAGACAAAAGTTTAATATTGACATAAAAATAATAATACTTCAAGCATACTAACAAAGCAATCATGTCTTCTCAAAATAAAATGGCCAAAGAAAGTTATCCCTACAAAATCATATAGTCTGGCATCACACAAAGTATTTAATCATGCACAACCCCGATGACAAGCCAAGCAATTTTTCATACTTTTGACGTTCTCAAACTTTTCAATCTTCACGTAATACATGAGCGTGAGCCATGGACATAGCACTATAGGTGGAATAGAATGGTGGTTGTGGAGAAGACAAAAAAAGGAGAAGATAGTCTCACATCAACTAGGCATATCAACGGGCTACGGATATGCGCATCAATAGATATCAATGTCCGTGAGTAGGGATTGTCATGCAACGGATGCACTAGAGCTATAAGTGTATGAAATCTCAACAAAAGAAACTAAGTGGGTGTGCATCCAACTCGCTTGCTCACGAAGACCTAGGGCATTTTGAGGAAGCCCATCATTGGAATATACAAGCCAAGTTCTATAATGTAAAATTCCCACTAGTATATGAAAGTGACAACATAGGAGACTCTCTATCATGAAGATCATGGTGCTACTTTGAAGCACAAGTGTGGTAAAAGGATAGTAACATTGTCCCTTCTCTCTTTTTCTCTCATTTTTTTATTTTTTTATTTGGGCCCTTTCTTTTTTTATGGCCTATTTTTTCTTTTCTTTTTTTATTTTCGTCCGGAGTCTCATCCCGACTTGTGGGGGAATCATTGCCTCCATCATCCTTTCCTCACTTGGGACAATGCTCTAATAATGATGATCATCACACTTTTATTTACTTACAACTCAAAAACAACAACTCGATACTAGAACAAAATATGACTCTATGTGAATGCCTTCAGCGGTGTACCATGATATGCAATGAATCAGGAGTGACATGTATGAAAGAATTATAAAGGTGGCTTTGCCACAAATACGATGTCAACTACATGATCATGCAAAGCAATATGACAATGATGAAAGGTGTCATAACAAATGGAATAGTGGTAAGTTGCATGGCAATATATCTTGGAATGGCTATGGAAATGCCATAATAGGTAGGTATGGTGGCTGTTTTGAGGAAGGTATATGGTGGGTGTATGGTACGGACGAAAGTTGCGCGGTACTAGAGAGGCTAGCAATGGTGGAAGGGTGAGAGTGCGTATAATCCATGGACTCAACATTAGTCATAAAGAACTCACATACTTATTGCAAAAATCTATTAGTCATCGAAACAAAGTAATACGCGCATGCTCCTAGGGGGATAGATTGGTAGGAAAAGACCATCGCCCCTCCCCGACCGCCACTCATAAGGAGGACAATCAATAAATAAATCATGCTCCGACTTCATCACATAAAGGTTCACCATACGTGCATGCTACGGGAATCACAAACTTTAGAACAAGTATTTCTCAAATTCACAACTACTCAACTAGCATGACTCTAATATCACCATCTTCATATCTCAAAACAATCATCAAGTATCAAACTTCTCATAGTATTCAATGCACTTTTTATGAAAGTTTTTATTATACCTATCTTGGATGCCTATCATATTAGGACTAATTTTATAGCCAAAGAAAATTACCATGCTGTTCTAAAAGACATTCAAAATAATATATAGATGAAGCATGAGAGATGAATAATTTCTATAAAATAAAACCACCACCGTGCTCTTAAAAAGGTATAAGTGAAGCACTAGAGCAAAATTATCTAGCTCAAAAGATATAAGTGAAGCACATAGAGTAGTATAATAAATTTGGATTCATGTGTGTCTCTTGAAAAGATGTGTACATCAAGGATTATTGTGGTAAACTAAAAAGCAAAGACTCAAATCATACAAGACGCTCCAAGCAAAACACATATCATGTGGTGAATAAAAATATAGCATCAAGTAAAGTTACCGATAGACGAAGACGAAAGAGGGGATGCCTTCCGGGGCATCCCCAAGCTTAGGCTTTTGGTTGTCCTTGGATTTTACCTTGGGGTGACTTGGGCATCCCCAAGCTTAGGCTCTTGCCACTCCTTATTCCAAAATCCATCAAATCTTTACCCAAAACTTGAAAACTTCACAACACAAAACTCAAAAGAAAATCTCATGAGCTCCATCAGTATAAGAAAACAAACCACTACTTCAAGGTACTGTAATGAACTCATTCTTTATTTATATTGGTGTTAAACCTACTGTATTCCAACTTCTCTATGGTTCATACCCCCCGATACTAGCCATAGATTCATCAAAATAAGCAAACAACACACGAAAAACAGAATCTGTCAAAAACAGAACAGTCTGTAGTAATCTGTAGGTTTCGAATACTTCTGTAACCCCAAAAATTCTGAAATAAATTGGTGGACGTTAGGAATTTGTCTAGTAATCATCTGCAAAAAGAATAAACCGTCTCACTCTCCAGTAATAAATGGCAGCTAATCTCGTGAGCGCTAAAGTTTTTGTTTTTTACAGCAAGATTGCAAAGACTTCCCCCAAGTCTTCCCAAAGGTTCTACTTGGCACAAACACTAATTAAAAACATAAAACCACATCTAAATAGAATCTAGATGAATTATTTATTACTAAACCGGAACAAAAAGACAATAAACAAAAATAAAATTGGGTTGCCTCCCAACAAGCGCTATTGTTTAACGCCCCTAGCTAGGCATTGATAATTTCAATGATGCTCACATGAAAGACAAGAATTGAAGCACAAACAGAGCATCTTGAAACACGTGACAAACACATCTAAGTCTAACATACTTCTTATGCATAGGCATCTTATAGGAAAACAAGTTATCATAGCAAGCAAAAACTAGCATATGCAAGGAAGCAGAAAGAAACAATATCAATCTCAACATAACGAGAGGTAATTTAGTAACATGAAAATTTCTACAATCATATTTCCTCTCTCATAATAATTACATGTGGGATCATAAGAAAATTCAACAAAATAGCTATCACATAAAATATCTTCAACACAATCCACATGCATGCAAAGTTGACACTCTTCCAAAATAGTGGGATTAACATTAACTAAAGTCATGACCTCTCCAAACCCACTTTCAATAATATTGCAAACACCATTGTCAATCTCATATTCATCATGGGGCTTAAATAAATTTTCAAGATCAAAATAATAATCACCCCAATCATGATCATTGCAACAAATAGTAGTCATAGCAAAACTAGCATCCCCAAGCTTGAGATTTTGCATATCATTAACACAATTGACATTAAGAGAATTTATGATAACATTATTGCAATCATGCTTTTCATCGAAGTAACTATCAAGTATGGGTGCAATAGCAATGATCTCATGTTTAACATAAGGAACTATAACAAATTCATCTCCATAAATACTGGCATCATGACTATAAGAATAGCAAGTATCATGTTCATCAAGGGATATTTCAATCAAATCATCGGAATCATAATTATCTATAGATTCGTGCATATCATTATTTTCTTCCAAAGCAATCGTCATTCTCTCGATAAATTCCTTAACACAGGCATTGTGAGCATAGTTTTCATAGCAATATTTAAGTATGTCGGAATTTTTAGATTTGTAGAGAGTAATATCATACTTTTCAATCAAAGAAGCAACTTCATGAGCACCCTTAAAAATGACAAATTCTTCAATTTGTTCGATATCATAGTAACTATAAACACCCTTTCCATAAGAAGATAAGATTTCATTATCATTAAACTCACATAGGTAGCGAAGGTGTTTTTAGGGTTCTTAGAGCAACAAGTAAAGTCATAAATTTCACAAAGATTCCAAGCATAGCATAGCAAACTATTTATTCGATACCATAGGAGCTTCCCCTTTTCAGACAAACGATTACGCACAAAATGAGCATGCTCATCTAAAGATTTCCCATCAACTAGGCTAGTTGGGGTTTCAGCACGAGCGCATAAGGATCAAAGATGATCCAAATAGAACACTTTAAGTGGATCCATATCAACAAATTTTTAGCAAGAAAAGATGCAAGCAAATAGAAGGCACATGGAAACACAAACAAAAAGACATACGAGAAGAAGGAAAAGAAAGGGCAAAGGTGAAGTGGGGGAGAGGAAAATGGGAGGCAAATGACAAATAATGTAATGCGAGGGATAAGAGTTTGTGATGGTTACTTGGTATGTCTTGACTTGTGCGTAGATCTCCCCGGCAAGGGCGCCAGAAATGGCTTGTTGATGGGAGATCAAATCTTGACTTGACTTGGTGCAACCTCCCCAGCAACGGTGCCGGAAATCCTTCTTGCTACCTCTTGAGCATGCGTTGGTTTTCCCTTGAAGAGGAAAGGGTGATGCAGCAAAGTAGCGTAAGTATTTCCCTCAGTTTTTGAGAACCAAGGTATCAATCCAGTAGGAGGTAACACACAAGTCCGTAGTACCTGCACAAACAAACAAGAACCTCGCAACCAACACGATAAAGGGGTTGTCAATCCCTTCACGGTCACTTACGAAAGTGAGATATGATAGAGATAATAAGATAATTTTTTTGGTATTTTTATTGTATAGATTGGAAAATAAATATTGCAAAATAAACAATGATAGAAATAGCAAGTAGATAGGAAAACAATATGATGGAGATAGACCCAGGGGCCATAGGTTTCACTAGTGGCTTCTCTCAAGATAGCAAATTCTATGGTGGGTGACCAAATTACTGCCGAGCAATTGATAGAAAAGCGCATAGTTATGAGAATATCTAGGCATGATCATGTATATAGGCATCACGTCCGCGACAAGTATACCGAAACGATTCTGCATCTACTACTATTACTCCACACATCGACCGCTATCCAGCATGCATCTAGAGTATTAAGTTCATAAGAACAGAGTAACACATTAGGCAAGATGACATGACGTAGAGGGATAAACTCAAGCAATAAGATATAAACCCCATATTTTATCCTCGATGGCAACAATACAATACGTGCCTTGTTGCCCCTGCTGTCACAGGGAAAGGACACTGAGGGAGTCCTGGATTAGGGGGTCTCCAGACAGCTGGACTATCTCCATTGGCCGGACTGTTAGACTATGAAGATATAAGATTGAAGACTTCGTCTCGTGTCCGGACAGGACTCTACTTGGCGTGGAAGGCAAGCTAGGCAATACGGATATGGATATCTCCTCCTTTGTAACCGACCTTGTGTAACCCTAACCCTCTCCGGTGTCTATATAAACCGAGGGGTTTTAGTCCGTAGGGGACAACAACCACAACATACAATCATACCATAGGCTAGCTTCTAGGGTTTAGCCTCTCCGATCTCGTGGTAGATCTACTCTTGTACTACCCATATCATCAATATTAATCAAGCAGGACGTAGGGTTTTACCTCCATCAAGAGGGCCCGAACCTGGGTAAAACATTGTGTCCCCTGCCTCCTGTTACCATCCGGCCTAGACGCACAGTTCGGGACCCCCTACTGGAGATCCGCCGGTTTTGACACCGACATTGGTGCTTTCACTGAGAGTTCCTCTGTGTCATCGCCGTTAGGCTTGATGGCTCCTACTACCATCGATAGCGATGCGGTCCAGGGTGACATTTTTCTCCCCGGACAGATCTTCGTGTTCGGCAGCTTTGCACTGCGGGCCAATTCGCTTGGCCATCTGGAGCAGATTGAAAGCTACGCCCCCGGCCATCAGGTCAGATTTGGAAGTTTGAACTACACGGTCGACATCCGCAGAGACTTGATCTTCGACGGATTCGAGCCACAGCCAGGCACGCCGCACTGTCATGATGGGTATGACCTAGCTCTGCCGCCGAACAGTACCCCAGAGGCCGCCCTCGCATTAGCTCCGACCCTTAGCTTGGAGCCAACTGCGCCAATCGAGGACGGGTGGCTAGACACCACCTTAGGGGCTGCAGTCTCAACGGCGATCGAGCCAAACACCAGCCTAATCCTTTGCGAAGCCCGTGACTCCAAGGTGCCGGACTCTTTTCCGGACTCCGAACCGTCCATGCCCCTGCCAATCAAATCCGATTGGGCGCCGATCATGGAATTCATTGCCGCGGATATCTTTCAGCACTCGTTCGGCGACATTATGAATTCACTAAGGTCTCTCTCTTTGTCAGGAGAGCCCTGGCCGGACTATGGCCAACAGGATTGGGATGCGGACGACGAAGAAATTCGAGGCCCACCCACCACCCACTTAGTAGCCACTGTCGATGACTCAACCGACATGCTCGACTTCGACTCCGAAGACATCGACAGTATGGACGACGATGCGGGAGGCGAAGAGGAACCACCGCCCACAGGGCGCTGGACGTCCACCTCATCATATGACGTATATATGGTGGACACACCAAAATAAGAAGACGATGAGGAACGGAAGGATGCAACGAAGGCTTGTCCCCTCAAGAAGCAGTCAAAGCAGCGGCGTAAGCGCCGCCCCAAATCCCGCCTCGGCGGAAATAACGATCATACAGACCTAGCGTTGGAGCAGGGCGAACCACTGCCGAACCATGGCAATACGGAGAATCAAACCAAACAAACCAATTCTGTCAAAGATAATAGTCCGGACAACATAACGCCGGACAGGCACCCGAAGCAGCAGAATGCCCGTCAAAGGCTTGTTGCCACCACGAGGAGTCTGAAAAAGCAGAAGCAAAGGCTCAAGGCTGCGAAGGACACACTCCAAATCAGATGGAGTAAAGTACTCAACACAGCAGCGAAGTATGGTGGTAATCACCCCACCAAGAGCTACCCGAAGCGGAAGTTGCTGCCTGAATTCGATGAGGAGGCCCTAGATCCCCCACAACCAAAAATCAAAACGGCTACCTGGCCGGATAGACGACCTCACGGCCAACATGGAGCGGCAAACAACGCCACTCACAAGCCAATACGCGATCCACACGAGGGCTCGCACCAAAAGGACGGCGCAACCAGATCCATCTATGGACCACGCAAGCGCGCCCCATCATATGATGTAACACAACAAACATCAGAACAACGCGGTACACCCAGATACAGGGGTGCCGCACACCCCCTATGTTTCACCGATGAGGTGCTGGACCATGAATTTCCAAAGGGACTCAAACCTGTAAACATAGAGGATACGACGGAACAACAGACCCTGGGGTCTGGATTGAGGACTATATCCTCCATATCCATATGGCTCGAGGAGATGATCTCCACGCCATCAAGTACTTACCCCTCAAGCTCAAAGGGCCAACTCGGCACTGGCTTAAAAGCCTCCCCAAAAACTCCATTGGAAGCTGGGAAGAGCTCGAAGACGCTTTTTGGGCCAATTTTCAAGGGACGTATGTCCGACCCCCGGATGCGGACGATTTGAGTCATATAACTCAATAGCCCGGAGAGTCAGCCCGAAAGCTTTGGAACATGTTTCTTACTAAGAAGAACCAAATAGTTGACTGCCCGGACGCCGAAGCCTTGGCTGCTTTTAAGCATAGCGTCCGCGACAAGTGGCTTGCCAGACACCTCGGCCAAGAGAAGTCGAGAACAATGGCAGCATTAACAAGCCTCATGACCCGCTTTTGCGTGGGTGAGGACAGCTGGCTAGCCAGATGTAGCACCAGCGACCAAAGCACATCCGAAGTTAGAGATGAAAATAGGAAATCACGACGCAGCAAAAACAATAAGCGTCGGAATAAAGAAGACAGCCCGAAGAGCACGGCGGTGCACGCTGGATTCCGAAGCTCTCGTCCAGGTCAGCAAAAGCCGCCCTCTAAAGGCGCCAGAGATGAACTGTCCAACCTGAACAAAATTCTGGACCAAGTATGTCAGATCCATAGCACCCATGGTAAACCCGCTAATCATACCCACAGAGAATGTTGGGTCTTCAAGCAGTCCGGCAAGCTCAACGCCGTACACAAGGGGGAGGATACACCAAGCGAAGATGAGGATGAGCCTCTCAAGCAAGACACTGGGGAACAAAAGGAGTTTCCATCAGAAGTCAAAACAGTCAACGTATTACACATGATCAAGGGAAGCAAAGCGTCCCTCCCAGATAAATATGCCCAAGGGCCTATCACCGCGAAACCCTACCACTGGTCGTCTCAACCGGTCACTTTCGACCATCGTGATTACTCAGCAAGTATCCGGCGGGCAGGATGGGCTCCCCTGGTATTAGAAACAATAATTGACGGATACCACTTTGCACGAGTCCTGATGGATGGTGGCAGTAGTTTAAACCTGATATACCAGGATACACTCCGCGAAATGGGGATAGACCCAACGAAAATTTGCCATAGCAACACTACCTTTAAAGGAGTAACGCCAGGCCCAGGGGCTCACTGCACGGGCTCCCTGCTACTAAAGGTTATATTCGGCTCCCCCGATAACTCCCGTGGCGAACATTTAACCTTCCACATTGCTCCGTTCCAATGCGGTTATCAAGCACTACTTGGACGCGAAGCTTTTGCTCGCTTTAATGCAATACCGCATTACGCTTCCCTCACGCTCAAGATGCCTGGTCCACGTGGCATCATTACAGTGAACGGAAGTATTAAGTGATCTTTGCGCGCCGAAGAGAATGCGACTGCCTTGGCAGGCGCACACTAAAAACGGCCTCACCAACTAAAGCATTTGATAGGTCGTCAAGACCACGGACACGGTTAGATGAGTCCGGCGCTGCTATATGTAATTTGTACCGGATTGATGGCCACACCCCTATTACAAATACAAGGGGCTCAACACGATCAGACAAGTGGCAATTTCTACTCATTTCTAGTTATACATGGTTTCTTTAAAAACTATCTTTTTGCACGAAAACTTTTTCACCTAAGTTCCTCTCTTTTACAAATGATCATCGTGCTACACCCGTCCAGGATACGGCACAACGGAGACACGGGCGCAAACGTGCAGCAGAGATCCGCTCCAAGGATTCTTTTTAGATTAAGACCCTGCATAAACCTTTTTTACTGTCTCTTGTTGATACACATCCCTCGAATTCTCAGTACAATTGAGAAGGATGCTGACGTCTTGGCATGTGGCCACGTCAGAATAATGCACGTACCTAGACACAAGGGGCTTCTTACAAAGGGCACTATTTAGGCCCGGTTTATACCATAAAGACCGAATACCTTAGGGAGTGTTCGGCGTCACGAGTTTGGCCTTATATGCATTAGCTCCGAATCATTGTCTTTGGTCAAATGTTGGGTTTACCCGGCTCCTGTGTTTTGGTGCCTTACGTTCCGCTTTATCGGCTAAGGCAACACCAGGAGAACTACTGCGATTGTGCCCTGGTTCATCCGGACGAGCACCTTAGTAGAGAAAGCCGAAAACTGACTGTCATGATATAGCGTGAGACTGGTCAACCACTCGATGACCTATTGGAATGTTAGAATTCCTCCGCCTTAACGAAGGGCCGTTTTTCGGCCAGGCATGTATGCACCCCGAGATCGGGAGAGTGCGGAGCCACCAGGGGCTATCTAGTAGCCCCACTGTCAAACTCCTATGGCTAAGTGAAAGTGTTAAAGCATTATAGTCCGGTTGCCTCGTTCGCTGTGCTATCACCTCCTTAATAGGACCAAGACATTGGGTTAAGTGTGAACATGCGTTTTGTGCGAGAACCTCCGCATTATATGCGTGGGGGCTGAAGCCGACGACTGCAATCTTTCAGGTTATACACATGTATACATAAACGGCCGCACAGGAGGCATCATATTACTTTCAGGCAAAAGTATAAACACAGCCTTAATAAATTTCATAAAAACATTGTATTTACAATGGGAATACATATCACTCAAACATAATATTCTTCGAGCACTGGGCCTCTATCAAACGAGCACCCTCGAGAAACTCCTCGAAATAGTGCTCGGCAGCCACTCGGCCTATGGCCGAACCCTGCGCCACAATAGTGGTAGCGTCCATCTCCGCCCAGTATGCTTTAACACGGGCAAGGGCCATCCGCGAGCCTTCTATGCACGCCGACCTCTTCATCGCATTAATGTGCGGCACCGCACCAAGGAACTGCTGCACTAAGCTAAAATAGTTGTTCGGCTTTGGCTTTTCCGGCCATAGCTGATCCACGACATACCTCATGGCGAGTCCGGACAACCTATTTAGTTCGGCCCATTCGGCTAGCTGATCATTCAATGGAAGCGAACGCTCTGGAACATTGAATTGCGACCAGAACAGCTTGTCCACTTCACGATCTGTTTGACCTTGGAAGTATTTGGCCGCATCGGCAGCGCTCGCCGCCAAGTCCATATATGCATGTGCCGAACTCCACAGCCGATCCAGAGGGGCATACCGTGGATCTCCGAACTTCCTCTGTAGCATGAATGGCTTCCCAGCCGCAATATCCCCGGCTTCCCGCAGCTCCTCCTTCTTCGCTCTCATAGCAGAGCGGGTGTCTTTGTCCGCCATCGTGGCCTTGTCAAGGTCCATTGCCTTCGCTCGGTTTTCTTTTTCAAGGAGCCACCAACGGTCGGCAGTGCCTTTTAATTCTATGGCCATCTTCTCTTGGCTCTTGCAATGTGCGGCCTTCTCGGCTTTCAACTCTTCGGCCGCCTTCAAAGCAGCCGCATTACTAATCCTCGCTTGTTCCTTGGCTCGGGCAAGCTCCACCCGAAGGGTCTCCACGGTGGCAGCTCTGTCTGCAGTCACAACATATTAAAGATACTGGCATCGTGCTGCTCTTATTGTGTGACATTCACCAGAAAACATTACTTACCCTGTGATTCGTCAAGCCGCTTGTTAACAAGCTCGATGTCGGCGTCTGCGGCATCCAGTTGTCGTTTTAATTCGGCAAACTCACTAGTCCGGCTATCCACCGAAGCTTCCACCACCTGCACATAAAGGCAGTCTGGTTATTGCCTGGGACTATGATCCTCTGTTCACCGCCGTTCTCGACGACAACCAGAGTCTCAGGGGCTACTATCTACATAGGGCACACCTAACATGTGTGGTACTATCACATATTATCTCACGTACCTCAAAGCTTGTCAGTAGACTCATAAAGGCTTCATGTAATCCGCTTTTGGCGGACAAAATTCTTTCCATCACCGTACCCATCAGCGTACGGTGTTCTTCTGAGATGGCCGCTCGCCCCAACAGCTCCCTCAGAACGTCCGACCGCATACCAGATGGTGCCACTCTTTTGTTCACGCTCTTGGAGAGCCGGACGCTGGGGACTTCGGGGGTCTATGGGATTATCTTCTGGCCACACCGGATCCGGAGAGGCCCTCCGTGACAACACTTTGGGGTCGGCCGCTTCTTGAGCGGAGGAGCCCGGGGGAGGCGTTTCACTCTCCATCATCTCCGGAAGAAGATCCCCCGAAGACGAGCTTAGCTGAGAAGGGCTAAGACCCGAACTGCAAGATATATGCGATGGTTATTTTATCAAAAGAAAGATAGTATACCTTCACTATTAAAGTATTTTTTGGATCACTTATGACTCATTGGAGGGCTGATCTCCCCGCGGACTTTGTGTGACAAGAGCACCCCCCGAGGCAGGACGTGGAGACTTCTTCTCCCGTTTGGAGGCCTCGGCTTCCGGATCCTCGGAAGCAGTCCTCTTCCTCCCCCGGCTATCCTCGTTCATGGAGGCGCTCATTCCCTCGGTTGGAACTGGCAGCAATGGGGGCCCGCTTCCACCCATATTATTCCCACTGTATCTTCCTTCGAGGGCTCCGGGAAAGGTGCGAGCTCGAGCATCTTTTCCAATACCGGGTTTTCCAAACCCTCAGGGAGGGGCGCTGAACACCAAATCATCTTCGCCTTTGTTAGCCAGTCCTGATCAAAGAGTGATCTCTCAAAAATAACTTCATGATGAATAAAAGACGGTGTGTTCGGCTAGAGGATTTCTTACTTGTTCGGCGGCGCGGTTACTGCTCAGGCCCACGTCCTCGGTAGTATCCGACACTCTATTTGAGGTCTGAAGAATGACTTGTACATCTCCTCGTGCATCAGGCCGAGGAAACTTTGAATGGCACATGATCCTTCTGGGTTGAACTCCCACAAGCGAAGGGGCCGGTGTTTGCAAGGCTGGACTCGATGAACCAACATAACTTGCATTACCACAACCAAATTAAAATCTCCCTCGAAGAAATCTTGAATGCGGCTTTGCAATATAGGCACGTCCTTGGCTGGATCCCAGCTCAGACCTCTGCTAATCCATGACATCAGTTGTGGTGGGGGGCCCGTGCGGAAAGCGGGGGCAGCCGCCCACTTGGCACTTCTGGGAGCCGTGACGTAAAACCACTCCCGTTGCCATAATTCGGACACCTCTGGAAAGGAACCTTTCGGCCACGGAGCTCCTGCCATCTTGCCTATTGACGCGCCTCCGCACGCTGCATGTTGCCCCTCGATCATCTTCGGCTCCACTTCAAAGGTCTTGAGCCACATGCCGAAGTGAGGGGTAATGCGGAGGAAGGCCTCACACACGACAATAAATGTCGAGATGTGGAGAAAGGAGTCTGGAGCTAGATCGTGGAAATCTAGCCCATAATAGAACATCAAACCCCCAACGAAGGGATCCAGAGTGAGGCCTAGGTCTCGGAGGAAGTGGGAGACAAACACAACGTTCTCGTTGGGTTCGGGAGTAGGGACGACCTGCCCTCGAGCAGGCAGCCGATGCGAAACCTCGGCGGTCTGGTATCTGGCCTCCCTCAACTTCTGGATATCCTCTTCCGTCACGTAGGAGGGCATCCATCAGCCTTGAAGGCTGGATCCGGACATGATTGAAGATCCGGAGCACCTGACCTGGGCTTTGGGTGTTAGAACTCGAGGCGAGGGAGGGGTTCGATTGAGCACGAGAGGGAAAAAGCGAAAACCTTATCCCTTTATAAAGAGGGTGAATATCAAGCGTCCACTCCGTAGCCGTTTGGGACTTGCCTATAATCTAGGAGTCCTAGACACGGTTGGGTTACCCACGACCGCATTAATGAGAATCTCGTAATTGGGGGAACACGATCTCTGCTTTGACAAGATGTATCAAGAAACCGCCTCGCGTTATGTGTGGAGCTAGTTAAAGGAAACAGTTCAAATAATCACCAGGCCATGACATAACGTCATGCTGCCAAAACAAGTCAGCAAATTGGATTTGCGAAAATATTATTCTCTCTACGGTGGTATGTGGAACTTATTTTGCAGGGTCGGACACTATCCTCGTATTCAAATTCTTCTGTGATGTATTCGGAGAGGGAACCCGCCTTGCAATGTCGAAGACAATACTGCGCGCCGGACTCATCATCATTGAAGACTGGTTCAGGGGCTACTGAGGGAGTCCTGGATTACGGGGTCTCCAGACAACCGGACTATCTCCATTGGCCGGACTGTTAGACTATGAAGATATAAGATTGAAGACTTCGTCTCGTGTCCGGGCAGGACTCTACTTGGCGTGGAAGGCAAGCTAGGCAATATGGATATGGATATCTCCTCCTTTGTAACCGACCTTGTGTAACCCTAACCCTCTCCGGTGTCTATATAAACCGAGGGGTTTTAGTCCGTAGGTGACAACAACCACAACATACAATCATACCATAGGCTAGCTTCTAGGGTTTAGCCTCTCCGATCTCGTGGTAGATCTACTCTTGTACTACCCATATCATCAATATTAATCAAGCAGGACGTAGGGTTTTACCTCCATCAAGAGGGCCCGAACCTGGGTAAAACATTGTGTCCCCTGCCTCCTATTACCATCCGGCCTAGACGCACAGTTCGGGACCCCCTACCCGAGATCCGCCGATTTTGACACCGACAAACATCGCAAGATTGAACCCAAAGCTAAGCACTTCTCCCATTGCAAGAAAGATCAATCTAGTAGGCCAAACCAATCTGATAATTCGAAGATACTTGCAAAGATATTAAATCATGCATAAAAGAATTCGGATAAGAATCAAATATTGTTCATAGATAATCTTGATCATAAACCCACAATTCATCGGATCTCGACAAACACACCGCAAAAAGAATTACATCGAATAGATCTCTAAGAGAATCGAGGAGAACTTTGTATTGAGACCCAAAGAGAGAGAGAGAAGAAGCCATCTAGCTAATAACTATGGACCCAAAGGTCTGTGGTAAACTACTCACACATCATCGGAGAGGCTATGGTGTTGATGTAGAAGCCCTCCATGATCGATTCCCCCTCCGGCAGAGCGCCGGAAAAGGCCCCAAGATGGGATCTCACGAGCACAGAAGGTTGCGACGGTGGAAATAGGGTTTCGTGGTGCTCTGGGACGTTTTCGGGGTATATGAGTATATATAGGAGAAAGAAGTAGGTCAGCGGAGCCACAAGCGGCCCATGAAGGTGGGGGGCGCGCCTACCCCCTGGACGCGCCCTCCTGCCTCGTGGCCGCCTCGTTGCTTCCTTGACGTCCACTCCAAGTCTCCTGGATTGCGTTTGTTCCAAAAATAACTCTCCCGAAGGTTTCATTCTGTTTGGATTCCGTTTGATATTCCTTTTCTACGAAACACTGAAATAGGCAAAAAACAGCAATTTGCACTGGGCCTTTGGTTAGTAGGTTAGTCCCAAAAATAATATAAAAAGGTATATTAAAGCCCATTAAACATCTAAAACAGATAATATAATAGCATGGAACAATCAAAAATTATAGATAGGTTGGAGACGTATCAGTGTGCAAGCTCCAGCGATCCATTTATGGACTGGTGCAAGCCTCTCAGAGTTGGAATATACGCTTTGATAATGTGATCAAAGGATATGGTTTTATATTGACTTTTGGAGAAGCCTGTATTTACAAGAAAGTGAGTGTAAGCTCTGTAGCATTTCTGATATTATATGTGGATGACATATTGTTGATCGAAAATGATACTAAATTTCTGAATGGCATAAAAGGATACTTGAATAATAATTTTTCAATGAAAGACCTCGGTGAAGCTGCTTATATATTAGGCATCAAGATCTATAGAGATAGATCAAGACACTTAATTGGACTTTCACAAAGCACATACCTTGATAAAGTTTTTAAGAATTTCAAAACGGGCCAGTCAAAGAAAGGGTTCTTGCCTGTGTTACAAGGTGTGAAGTTGAGTCAGACTCAATGCCCGACCACTGCAAAAGATAGAGAGAAAATGAAAGTCATTCCCTATGCCTCATCCATAGGTTCTATCATGTATGCAATGTTGTGTACCAGACCTGATGTGTGCCTTGCTATTAGTTTAGCAAGGAGGTACCAAAGTAATCCAGGAGTGGATCACTGGACATCGATCAAGAATATCCTGAAATACCTGAAAAGGACTAAGGATATGTTTCTCATTTATGGAGGTGACAAAGAGCTCATCATAAATGGTTACATCGATGCAAGCTTTGACACTGATCCGGATGACTCTAAGTCACAAACCGGATACGTATTTATATTGAATGGTGGAGCTGTCAGTTGGTGAAGTTCCAAGCAGAGCGTCGTGGTGGGATCTATGTGTGAAGCGGAGTACATAGCTGCTTCTGAAGCAACAAATGAAGGAGTTCATATCCGATCTAGGTGTAATACCTAGTGCATCGGGTCCAATGAAAAACTTTTGTGACAATACTGGTGCAATTGCCTTGGCAAAGGAATCCAGATTTCACAAGAGAACCAAGCACATCAAAAGACGCTTCAATTCCATCTGCGATCAAGTCAAGGAGGGACACATAGATATTTTCAAGATACATACGGATCTGAATGTTGCAGACCCGTTGACTAAGCCTCTCTCACGAGAAAAACATGATCAACACCAAGACTCCATGGGTGTTAGAATTATTACAATGTAATCTAGATTATTGACTCTAGTGCAAGTGGGAGACTGGAGGAAATATGCCCTAGAGGCAATAATAAAGTTGTTATTTATATTTCCTTATATCATGATAAATGTCTATTATTCATGCTAGAATTGTATTAACCAGAAACTTAGTACATGTGTGGATACATAGATAGACATAGTGTCCCTAGTATGCCTCTACTTGACTAGCTCGTTAATCAAAGATGGTTAAGTTTCCTAGCCATAGACATGTGTTGTCATTTGATGAACATGATCACATCATTAGAGAATGATGTGATGGACAAGACCCATCTGTTAGCTTAGCATAATGATCATTTAGTTTTTCTGCTATTGCTTTCTTCATGACTTATACATGTTCCTCAGACTATGAGATTATGAAACTCCCGAATACCGGAGGAACACCTTGTATGCTATCAAATGTCACAACGTAACTGGGTGATTATAAAGATACTCTATTGGTGTCTCCGATGGTGTTTGTTGAGTTGGCATAGATCGAGATTAGGATTTGTCACTCCATGTATCAGAGAGGCATATCTGGGCCCTCTCGGTAATGCACATCACTATGAGCCTTGCAAACAATGGGATGATGCATTACAGAACGAGTAAAGAGACTTGCCAGTGACGATATTCAACTAGGTATGATGATACTGACGATCGAATCCCGGGCAAGCAACATACCGATGACAAAGGGAACAACGTTTGTTGTTATGCGGTTTGACCGATAAAGATCTTCATAGAATATGTAGGAGCTAATATGAGCATCCAGGTTGCGCTCTTGGTTACTGACCGAAGATATGTCTCGGTCATGTCTACATAGTTCTCGAACCCGTAGGGTCCGCACGCTTAACGTTCGATGACGATTTGTATTATGAGTTTCGTGTTTTGATGAACCGAAGTTTGATCGGAGTCCCGGATGAGATCACGGACATGACGAGGAGTGTAAAAATGGTCGAGACATAAAGATTCATATATTGGAAGGCTACATTCGGACACCAGAATGGTTCGGGTCATTTCAGATAAATTTCGGAGTACCGGGGGTTACCAGAACCCCCCCGGGAAGTTAATGGGCCACAATGGGCCTTAGTTGAGAAGAGAGAGGGCCGGCCAGAGGTGGCACACGCCCCCCCTTTCCCAGTCGAATTGGACTAGGGGAGGGGCGGCGCCCCCCCTCCTTCCTTCTCTTCTCTCCTCCTTCCATTCTTCTCCTACTTGGAATAGGAAAGGGGGGGACCGAATCCTACTTGGACTGGGAGTCCAAGTAGGACCCCCCCATGGCACGGACACCTCACCTCCCCTCCTAGGGTCGCCCCCTCCTAAGACAGACCAAATTTTCTCTTAGCCGTGTGCAGTGCCCCCCTCCACAGTTACACACCTCGGTCATATCGTCGTAGTGCTTAAGCGAAGCCCTGCGCCGGTAAACCTCATCATCACAATCACCATGCTTTTGTGCTGACGGAACTCTCCCTCGGCCTCAACTGGATCAAGAGTTCGAGGGACGTCACCAAGCTAAACGTGTGCTGATCGTGGAGGTACCGTACGTTCGGTACTTGGATCGGTTGGATCATGAAGATGTTCAACTACATCAACCGCGTTACTAAACGCTTCCGCTTTCGGTCTACGAGGGTACGTAGATACAATCTCCCCTCACGTTGCTATGCATCTCCTAGATAGATCTTGCGTGATCGTAGGATTTTTTTGAAATACTGCGTTCCCCAACACTTTCCCTCTCCGCAGCACTTGGATCCCTATTTTTCTTCCCCGTTCTCTTTTACATCGAAATATCAACTGATGATGAACAAATTAATATGTCCATGCATCTTGTTAGTTAGTAGTATTACTGATGATGGCATTATCTACCCCTTGTCTACCAGATTAGAAATAGTTAGGAAATAAGCAGATGTATCTCACATTTGGAAACAGTGGCAATGACTATATCCATTAATTTGCTTCATTAGCTCGTGCACACAATCATGTTCCCACTGTGATGATTTAAGTTCAATTGGTAATCCCGTGTAAGCTAACTCATTGATTTACAAGGATGGAAGATTTGTGATATGATGGACGTAGTTAGCAAACAATTCGATTTCATGGAAGTTTCTTCTTCCTATATTCACTGGAATATTGTTATTGAACTGTGTCATAGAGGTTCATTAGTAGATTGTCCTAGACTCCTAGTCATGAATTATTCAAATGGGTGCTTATGTCCTCAACTATTCGAAATAATAGTTGTTGGATATCAAAATTTACATTATAAAGAGCACTTTCGGTATTATTTGTTTATTCTTGATTTTTATTTAATATAAAGCCCTTGATTTTAATACAACAAGGAGCTAGAGACAATTTATCATTGGTCAATGGTGTGATGCTGAGTTTGCATCATTATATTGACGAGGTTCACAACTCTCGTCATCTCTTATCATTTTCTATCTCGCTCTCTAATGCGTGGTGGGACTCTAACTAGATGCATTAGTGATTTTCTTTTGAAGCATCACTATTGATGCCCACCAGCATTTGTCCAAATGACATGTTGAATGCGCTGTGTGTATTAGTAATGCCTCTTTTGATGTTCACCCAGAGTAATTCCTTTTAGTTACATCTTTGAACTTTCCTAGATTTCTCATTCGCTTATTTTATGAATTTTCTATTGACTCAACTCTCTGTTGCATAACAGTTTCTGTAAAATGGTTTACACAGACTTTGATTGAGCAAAAAATACACACGCCATTGTCGTCATGTCAATCATACTGTAATCGTGGGAATGGTAGCAAAGGATATGTTCCACAAGCACTAAAAAACTGTCGAGCAGACAAACTAACAAGTAAGTTTATTTGGCAATGCAATGATGTTATGTCATCTAGGGCTATATTAAGAGGATCTTATGAGTGATGCTTACTTTCTTGAGTAGTTAATTACACTTTCCATGGGTGCTTTGATTGCTTGATAGTTTTACTTTAAAAAGTCACATATTCTAATGGGGCATTTCATTATCTTCAATGGCAATATTCACACTCTTGTCGGGACAGGTAGTTCTTGATTTTCACGAGCTCTAGTTCTCTGATCCTAAGCCTTTAGTTGTTGTCTTGTGAAACTTACAACAATACTCTTTTCCATGTGCACTATTTGAGTGTCCCATTCTCATTTGTTTGCCTCGCATAGGGAGATGCGCCAGTAGATCGGGAAATATGATGGGTTGGTAGAAGCTCACTAATTGGATGGAATTTGTGCAATTCTTCCTATTCTACTTTTGTAGCGACACGACCTCAGACGGTCAAGTCTCTGTGCTTAAGTGTCATCCCTGGATCGGTATGCTGACACACAGTACTCGAGGATTTATAACAGAGGTAAATCACATGTATAAGTAACATAAGATACTATTACCTCAATCCAAATAGCGGAAGTAACTAGGTTGTGGATTCCCATCAACACCAATGGCAAAGTTGAGTGTAGAAATCGTAACCCTAATGTATCACTTACTCGTCGTAAGATTCCTGCAACATGAGATGTTGCAGCCACAAAGGGTCAGTACATTGAATGTACTGACAAATTCACACCATAGAGAGAAATGATGAACAATGGCTATCTCTACATGCATATTTGGCTGGTGGAAAAGCTCTATGGTTATAATGTTTTTGCGAAAAGCCAATTTTTCCCTACTACAAAGGAATAAATTTTATTTAAATATCATGGTGGTTGTTGAACATTGAGAATGGTTGACAGCATTCTCAATCCCAATTAAGTAACATCATTAAACCCAACAAAATTAATTTAAAGTAACATGATGAGATTCACATGATAATCCAAGTACTAGATACTCAAGATGTCCATAATCGGGGACACGGCTAATCATGATTAGTTTATACACTCTGCAGAGGTTTGCACTTTTCCCCACAAGACTCGATCTCCTCCGTTGGGATTCTCGTACTACATGGTGTTTGAGAAACGGATGACCGAGACATAGTCTTTCAGAAGCGCTAGCACCTTACGATCGGGTAGACCGTTACACCTACTTTCCCCTACATCTGCTAGTCTACCACTGTAAGAGTTCACACGACTTAATCAACTATGCTAGAGCCCATAGTAGCTTGTGGCTGCACATGGAAGTTTCTAGTATGAATAATCTCTTGATCCCTTTGAGCCTGGGTGGCGGTCCATAAAAAAAACAGGCAATCCTGGAATACCCAGGTGCCTAGACAGGCAATCGTTGGAGTACCCAGGTGCCTCAATCCACCCAGATGTGTGTTAAAGTTGCCACCTTAAGTAAACCATTAATTAACAATCTCACATCTGTCATGAAATACTCTCAAACCCAATCCACGTCTACGAGCATAGCATGGCAGTATAAGCATAATGTAATAGTAACTCCCAAGGTTTGAATGCAGGGCAATAGGTTCCTACCTCATCAACTACTTCCCAATACCCACATGTTATCGATCCTACTCATGCAATGTTTGAGGGTGAAACTAATGCATAAAACTGGGTATGAAAGGGATATGATCAAAGTGTGAACTTGCCTGCAATGTTGATGAAGATGATGCGCACTCAAAACTCTTGATAGTTCTACTCGTCACACTCCGGTCGATCTATCGTAAGCAAGCAATAGTAACCACACATAAGCAATCACTCAAAAGATCAGAAAGAACGAAGAAGACGATTTGGAAAACTTCAAAACCAAGTAAATAACTCTTGCAACATAAAACAATTTCTAACAGTACCAAAATTGTGTGAACTTGGCCTTATCAGAAAGTTTAGGTTAAGAGCTTCAATTTGCAAAAAGAATCAACTCAAACGGAGCTACGAAACTCAAGTTATGATCAAACAAAGTTTGAATTCAAATCTGATATAATTCAAATATTAAAATTTCAAAAGCATGATTAAGTTGTTTTACTGGATAGAGGAGATCATAATGAAGAAGAGAGCGTTGGTTTCGTCTAATTCCGACTAACGAGCAAAAAGTTATAGTCGTTTGAAAACCAGGGGCTGATTTGTAAAGAAAATATTCATAGATGGGTCCCTAGCCTGAAATTAAAAAGAAAAAGAAAAAAATCTATCGAGCGAACGCTCGCTAACAGAACATAAGAACGAAAATCGTTCGCTACCGATCTAAACGAATGAATGTTCGCTATTTAATAAAACCTAGAAAAAAACAGATCTAGTCTAGGGTTTTTAAAAAAAAACCAAACTTAAAAGAAAAACCGGATCGGACCGGGGTCGGGTTTATACCGGTTGGCAGAGGTTTTCGTCGAAGAACCGGCGACGGCGGTCACTCCGGCGAGGCGAGGCGACGGCGAGCGGCGCTTGGGCGGCGGCTTCAACGGCGAGCGGAGGCGGCGGCGCGGGAAGTGAGGCGCGGCAGCGGCGCAGGAAGTGAGGCGCGGGAGCGGTGGCGAGTGCCAGCGGCAGCGGCGCGGTTCGGGCGACGGCGGCGGCGCGAGGCGAGGGCGGCGGGCTGCGGGTCCAGCGGCGGCGGACTAGGGTCCAGGGGGGCCGGGATTTATAGGGGAGGGGGCGGAGGAGACGTGGAGGAGGGGCAATGGGAGGCGTGCCCGACCGGGACTCGACGGCGGCGGCGAAGTCCCGAGCTCGAAGACGGGGCGGTTGGAAGCTGGGCCGCGGTCTGGCGAGATGTTGGGCCGGCCCATTCGGCGAGGCTTTTTTTAAGATTTTTCCAAACAACAGAAAAAAATAAAAAAAATTATATAGGCATATAATATACCAAAATTTGCAGAAAAAGATTTTCTACAACATGGACATTTTTATAATGCCAAATAAAATCCACACAAATTCAGATAATTCAAAGAGTGCTACTGCCCTAATAAAATCCAACAAAAATCATTTTAAAAATATCAAAATTAATTCAAATTTATTTTCCTCCAATTTTCTGATGTAGGGAATCATGTTACCCTATTTTCCATGTATTTTATTTTTGGAGAAAAATAATTTGAATAAAACTCAAATAACCCAAATTGAAAAATAATTTCAAATGGATTTTAAATTTGAGTTCTTTGAAACTCCCAACTAATATTTCATATGTTTTGAAGAAGTCATTTTATCTTCTCTCATGAAAATCATTGAGTTGCTTAAAGTTTCAGAACTGGAAATATTTTCAGATGACATTCAAATATTTTCAGCACCCCTTTTCATTTATTTAAATGGAAGAAGTCATGTCATCTTCTCTCGACGGTTTTGTATTTGAAAGGAATTTGAATTCACGGAGATGAAAATGCAAAAGGTGAAAGTTTGGGAAAGTCCTTTTATTCCCTCTCATTTAACTTTCAAAAAGTTTCGAATGTCACTCAATCAATCACACAACAATCAAACAATCAATCAATCTATCTATTTATTATAACATTCCAAAATTTAGAATTTTGGGATGTTACAAACCTACCACCCTTAAAATGAATCTCGTCCTCGATGACTCTCTATGCATGTTCCACCTATCTGTCTCCCAAGATAGATTGATCATTTGATTACAACGATGATATCTCCTACGCATGCAACCTTAGCTCTGATGGTGTACTGGTTGCGTTCCTGCTATATTTCCCCAAAGCGTCAGAATTGCCACTGATTTGACCCCTCTTTTGTGTCTAGCCACGGTAGAATTGATGATGGATGACATTATCTACATGGAATTTCTTCCAGCCTTCCATGAATTGTGTCCAAGAATTGAGCAGCCATGCCAAAGTGCAATCTCATTCCAAACCGTCATAGCAATATTGCAACACCAGAATAAGTGTTCAAAGATTTCCATATTACGCATGCACAACTCGCAGAAGTAATTGTTTTCCCATCCGCGTCATTGAAGATGATCGTTACACCAGAGACGGTTTTGGTGGAGCAGCCAGGCAAATATTTTGAGCTTCCATGGTGCCCAAGCTTTCCAGAACACGTGCCTGAAGAACTCCATCCTAGACCCCAAGAATTGGAGGCGATATGCCAATTTTGCAAAGAATATAGTCTTCATTTCAAGCAGGGAGGGGGTGTAAATTCCTATAGGAGAACATAGCATGCAATTTTAAAAAAATTCCTATGATCACACAAGATCTATCTAGGAGATGCATAGCAACGAGAGGGGTAGAGTGTGTCCGCGTACCCTCGTAGACCAAAAGCGGAAGCATTAGGTTAACGCGGTTGATGTAGTCGAGCGTCTTCGTGATAGAACCGATCAAGTACCGAACGTACAACACCTCCGAGTTCAACACATGTACAGCTCGATGACGTCCCTCGAACTCTTGATCCAGCAGAGGGTCGCGGGAGAGTTTCGTCAGCATGACGATGTGGTGACAGTGATAGTGATGTGATCCACGCAGTACTTCGCCTAAGCACTATGACGCTATGACCGGAGGAGTAGACTGTGGAGGGGGGCACCGCACACGGCTAAGAGAATAACTGTTGTGCTTTGGGGTTCCCCCTGCCCCCATATATAAAGGAGGAGAGGAGGAGGCCGGCCACCAGGGGCGCGCCAAGGAGAGGGGAGTCCTACTAGGACTCCAGTCCTAGTAGGATTCGACCCCCCTTTTTCCTTCTCATGGAGGGGGGAAGAGGGAAGGGAGAGGGAAGAGGAGAAGGAAAGGGGGTGCGCCCCCTCCCCTAGTCCAATTCGGACTCCCTATGGGAGGGGACGCGGCCACCACTTGTGGGCTGCCTCCCCTCTCCCCTATGGCTCATGAAGGCCCATTACTTTCCCAGGGGTCCGGTAACCCCTCGGTACTTTGATAAATATCTAAAACATCCTGAAACCATTCTGGTGTCCAAATACTATCATCCAATATATCAATATTTACCTCTCGACTATTTTGAGACTCCTCATCATGTCTGTGATCTCATCCGGAACTCTGAATAACCTTCGGTCACCAAAACACATAACTCATAATACAAATCGTCATCTAACGTTAAGCGTGCGGACCCTATGGGTTCGAGAACTATGTAGACATGACCGAGACATATCTCCGATCAATAATCAACAGCGGAACCTGGATGCTCATTTTGGTTTCTACATATTCTACGAAGATCTTTATTGGTCAAACCGCAATAATAACAAACGTCATTCCCTTTGTCATCGGTATGTTACTTGCCCGAGATTTGGTCATTGGTATCATCATACCTAGTTCAATCTCGTTACCGGCAAGTCTCTTTACTCGTTCCGTAATGCATCATCCCATAACTAACTCATTACTCACATTGCTTGCAAGGCTTATAGTCATGTGCATTACCAAGAGGCCCAGAGATACATCTCCGATACTCGGAGTGACAAATCCTAATCTTGATCTATGCCAACCCAACAAACACCTTCGGAAACACCTGTAGAGCATCTTTATGATCACCGAGTTACGTGGTGACGTTTGATAGCACACAAGGTGTTCCTCCGGTATTCGGGAGTTGCATAATCTCATAGTCAAAGGAATATGTATAAGTCATGAAGAAAGCAATAGCAATAAAACTTAATGATCATTATGCTAAGCTAACAGGTGGGTCTTGTCCATCACAGCATTCCCCTAATGATGTGATCTCGTTCATCAAATGACAACACATGTCTATGGTCAGGAAACTTAACCATCTTTGATTAATGAGCTAGTCAAGTAGAGGCATACTAGGGACACTTTGTTTTGTCTATGTATTCACACATGTATCAAGTTTCAAGTTAATACAACTCCAGAATGAATAATAAAAATTTATCATGATATAAGTAAATATAAACAACAACTTTATTATTGCCTCTAGGGCATATTTCCTTCAGTCTTCAACTTGCACTAGAGTCAATAATCTAGATTACATTGTAATAATTCTAACACCCATGGAGTCTTGGTGCTGATCATGTTTTGCTCGTGGAAGAGGCTTAGTCAACGGGTCAGCAACATTCAAATGCGTGTGTATTTTGCAAATCTCTATGTCTCCCTCCTTGACTTGATCACGGATGGAGTTGAAGCGTCTCTTGATGTGTTTGGTTCTCTTGTGAAATCTGGATTCCTTCGCTAAGGCAATTGCTCCGGTATTGTCACAAAAGATTTTCATTGGACCCGATGCACTAGGTATAACACCTAGATCGGATATGAACTCCTTCATCCAGACTCCTTCATTTGCTGCTTCCA
Source organism: Triticum aestivum (assembly GCF_018294505.1). NCBI lineage: Eukaryota > Viridiplantae > Streptophyta > Magnoliopsida > Poales > Poaceae > Triticum > Triticum aestivum. The sequence goes on from NC_057812.1 coordinate 150,787,483, forward strand.
AAGCAGCTATGTACTTCGCTTCACACGTAGATCCCGCCACAATGCTCTTCTTGGAACTGCACCAACTGATAGCTCCACCATTCAATATAAATATGTATCCATTTTGTGACTTAGAGTCATCCAGATCAGTGTCAAAGCTAGCATCGACGTAACCATTTACAACAAGCTCTTTGTCACCTCCATAAACGAGAAACATATCCTTAGTCCTTTTTAGGTATTTCAGGATGTTCTTGACCGCTGTCCAGTGATCCACTCTTGGATTACTTTGGTACCCCCATGCTAAACTTATAGCAAGGCAGACATCAGGTATGGTACACAACATTGCATACATGATAGAACCTATGGCCGAAGCATAGGGAATGACTTTCATTTTCTCTATATCTTCTGGAGTGGTCGGGCATTGAGTCTGACTCAATTTCACACCTTTTAACACAGGCAAGAACCCTTTCTTTGACTGATCCATTTTTAACTTCTTCAAAAATTTATCAAGGTATGTGCTTTGTGAAAGTCCAATTAAACGTCTTGATCTATCTCTATAGATCTTGATGCCCAATATATAAGCAGCTTCACCGAGGTCTTTCATTGAAATTTTTTCATTCAAGTATCCTTTTATGCTATCCAAAAATTCTATGTTATTTCCAATCAACAATATGTCATCCACATATAATATTAGAGATGCTACAGAGCTCCCACTCACTTTCTTGTAAATACAGGCTTCTACAAAAGCCTGTATAAAACCATATGCTTTGATCACACTATCAAAGCGTATATTCCAACTCCGAGAGGCTTGCACCAGTCCATAAATGGATCGCTAGAGCTTGCACACTTTGTTAGCACCTATAGGATCGACAAAACCTTATGGTTGCATCATATACAACTCTTTTTTAAGAAATCCTTTAAGGAATGCAGTTTTGACGTCCATTTTCCAAATTTCATAATCATAAAATGCGGCAATTGCTAACATGATTCAGATAGACTTAAGCATCGCTACGGGTGAGAACGTCTCATCATAATCAACTCCTTGAACTTGTCGAATACCTTTTGCAACAAGTCAAGCTTTGTAGACAGTAACATTAACATCAACGTCAGTATTCTTCTTGAAGATCCATTTATTCTCTATGGCTTGCCGATCATCGGGCAAGTCAACCAAAGTCCATACTTTGTTCTCATACATGGATCCCATCTCAAATTTCATGGCCTCAAGCCATTTCGCGAAATCTGGGCTCATCATCGCTTCCTCATAGTTCGTAGGTTCGTCATGGTCTAGTAACATGACTTCCAGAACAGGATTACCGTACCACTCTGGTGCGGAACGTACTCTGGTTGACCTATGAGGTTTGGTAGTAACTTGATCTGAAGTTTCATGATCATCATCATTAGCTTCCTCACTAATTGGTCTAGGCATCACTGGAACTGATTTCTGTGATGCACTACTTCCCAATTCGACAGAAGGTACAACTACCTCATCAAGTTCTACTTTCCTCCCACTCACTTCTTTCGAGAGAAACTCCTTCTCTAGAAAGGATCCATTCTTAGCAACAAATATCTTGCCTTCGGATCTGTGATAGAAGGTGTACCCAACCATTTCTTTTGGGTATCCTATGAAGACACATTTCTTCGATTTGGGTTCGAGCTTATCAGGCTGAAGCTTTTTCACATAAGCATGGCAACCCCAAACTTTAAGAAATGACAGCTTAGGTTTCTTGCTAAACCACAGTTCATATGGTGTCGTCTCAACGGATTTAGATGGTGCCCTATTTAACGTGAATTCAGCCATATCTAAAGAATAACCCCAAAAAACGATAGTGGTAAATCGGTAAGAGACATCATAGATCGCACCATACATAATGAAGTATGGTTACGACGTTCGGACACACCATTACGCTGTGGTGCTCTAGATGGCGTGAGTTGCAAAACTATTCCACATTGTTTCAAATGAAGACCAAACTCGTAAATCAAATATTCGCCTCCGTGATCAGATCATGGAAACTTTATTTTCTTGTTACGATGATTTTCCACTTCACTCTAAAATTCTTTGAACTTTTCAAATGTTTCATACTTATGTTTCATTAAGTAGATATACCCATATCTGCTTAAATCATCTGTGAAGGTCAGAAAATAATGATACCCGCCGCGAGCCTCAACACTCATTGGACCGCATACATCAGTATGTATTATTTCCAGTAAGTCAGTAGCTCACTCCATTGTTCTGGAGAATGGAGTCTTAGTCATCTTGCCCATGAGGCATGGTTCGCAAGCATCAAGTGATTCATAATCAAGTTATTTCAAAAGCCCATCAGCATGGAGTTCCTTCATGCGCTTTACACCAATATGGCCTAAACGGCATTGCCACAAATAAGTTGCACTATCATTATTAACTTTGCATCTTTTGGCTTCAACATTATGAATATGTGTATCACTACAATCGAGATTCAACAAAAATAGACCACTCATCAAGGGTGCATGACCATAAAAGATATTACTCATATAAATAGAACAACCATTATTCTCTGATTTAAATGAATAACCGTCTCGCATCAAACAAGATCCAGATATAATTTTCATGCTCAACACTGGCACCAAAAAACAATTATTCAGGTGTAAAACTAATCCCGAAGGTAGATGTAGAGGTAGCGTGCCGACGGCGATCACATCGACCTTGGAACCATTTCCGACGCACATCGTCACCTCGTCCTTAGCCAATCTTCGTTTAATCCGTAGCCCTTGTTTCGAGTTGCAAATATGAGCAACAGAACCAGTATCAAATACCCAGGCGCTACTACGAGCATTAGTAAGGTACACATCAATAAAATGTATATCAAATATACCTTTAACTTTGCCATCCTTCTTATCCGCCAAATACTTGGGGCAGTTCTGCTCCTAGTGACCAATCCCTTTGCAGTAGAAGCACTCAGTTTTAGGCTTAGGTCCAGACTTGGCTTCTTCCCGGGAGCAGCAACTTGCTTGCTGTTCTTCTTTAAGTTCCCCTTCTTCCCTTTGCCCTTCTTCTTGAAACTAGTGGTCTTGTTGACCATCAACACTTGATGCTCCTTCTTGATTTCTACCTTCGCAGCTTTTAGCATTGCGAAGAGCTAGGGAATTGTCTTATCCATCCCTTGCATATTATAGTTCATCACGAAGCTTTTGTAGCTTTGTGGCAGTGATTGAAGAACTCTGTCAATGACACTATCATCCGGAAGATTAGCTCCCAGCTGAGTCAAGTGGTTATGGTACCCAGACATTCTGAGTATGTGTTCACTGACAGAACTCTTCTCCTCCATCTTGTAGCTATAGAACTTGTTGGAGACTTCATATCTCTCAACTCGGGCATTTGCTTGAAATATCAACTTCAACTCCTGGAACATCTCATATGCTCCACGACATTCAATATGTCTTTGAAGTCCCAATTCTAAGCCGTAAAGCGTGGCACACTGAACTATCGAGTAGTCATCAGATTTAGCTTGCTAGACGTTCATAACGTCCAGTGTTGCTCCTGCAGCAGGCCTTGCAACCAGCGGTGCTTCGAGGACGTAATTTTTCTATGCAGCAATGATGATAATCCTCAAGTTACGGACCCAGTCCGTGTAGTTGCTACCATCATCTTCCAACTTAGCTTTCTCTAGGAGCGCATTAAAATGCAAGGGAACAGTAGCACGGGCCATTGATCTACAACAACATAGATATGCAAAAACTATCATGACTAAGTTCATGATAAATTTAAGTTCAATTAATCATATTACTAAAGAACTCCCACTTAGATAGACATCCCTCTAGTCATCTAAATGATCACGTGATCCATACCAACTAAACCATGTCTGATCATCATGTGAGCTGGAGTAGTTTTCAATGGTGAACATCTCTATGTTGATCATATCTACTATATGATTCACGTTCGACCTTTCGGTCTTAGTGTTCTGAGGCCATGTCTATACATGCTAGGCTCTTCAAGTTTAACCTGAGTATTCTGCATGTGCAAAACTATCTTACTGCCATTGTATATGAACGTAGAGCTTATCACACCCGATCATCATGTGGTGTCAAGGCACGACGAACTGTAGCAACGATGCATACTCAGGGGGAACACTTATGCCTTGCAATTAAGTGAGGGATCATCTTATAATGCTACTGCTGTACTAAGCAAAATAAGATGCATAAAAGATAAACATCACATGCAATCAAAATATGTGACATGATATGGTCATCATCATCTTGTGCCTTTGACCTCCATCTCCAAAGCACTGTCATGATCTCCATCGTCACTGGATTGACACCTTGATCTCCATCATAGCATCGTTGTCGCCTTGCCAACTATTGCTTCTACGACTATCGCTAACGCATAGAGATAAAGTAAAGCAATTACATGGCGATTGCATTTCATACAATAAAGCAACAACCATAAGGCTCCTGCCAGTTGCCGATAACTTTTACAGAACATGATCATCTCATACAATAACTTATATCACATCATGTCTTGACCATATCACATCACAACAAGCCCTGCAAAAACAAGTTAGACGTCCTCTACTTTGTTGTTGCAAGTTTTACGTGGCTGCTGCAGGCTTTTAGCAAAAACCGTTCTTACCTACGCATCAAAACCACAATGATTTTTCATCAAGTGTGTTGTTTTAACCTTCAACAAGGAACGACTGTAGTCAAATTCAATTCAACTAAAGTTGGAGAAACAGACACCTGCCAGCCACCTTTATGCAAAGCAAGTTGCATGTCTGTCGGTGGAACCGGTCTCATGAACATGGTCATGTAAAGTTGGTCTGGGCCGCTTCATCCAACAATACCGCCGAATCAAAATAAGACATTGATGGTAAGTAGTATGACTATGACCGCCCACAACTCTTTGTGTTCTACTCGTGCATATCATATACGCATAGACCTGGCTCGGATGCTACTATTGGAGAACGTAGCATGCAATTTCAAAAAAAATCCTACAATCACGCAACATCTATCTAGGAGATGCATAAGAATGAGAGGGGGAGAGTGTGTCCACGTACCCTCATAGACCAAAATCGGAAGCATTAGGTTAACGCGGTTGATGTAGTCGAACGTCTTCGCGATCCTACCGATCAAGTACCGAATGTACGACACCTCCGAGTTCAGAACATGTTCAGCTCGATGACGTCCCTCGAACTCTTGATCCAGCAGAGGGTCGAGGGAGAGTTTCTTCAGCACGACGGCGTGGTGATGGTGATGGTGATGTGATCTGCGCGGTGCTTCACCTAAGCACTATGACGCTATGACCGGAGGAGTAAACTGTGGAGGGGGGCACCGCACACGGCTAAGAGAATAACTATTGTGCTTTGGGGTGCCCCTGCCCCTGTATATAAAGGAGGAGAGGAGGAGGCTGGCCACCAGGGGTGCGCCAAGCAGAGGGGAGTCCTACTAGGACTCCAGTCCTAGTAGGATTCGCCCCTTTTTTCCTTCTAATGGAGGGGGAAAGAGGGAAGGGAGAGGGAAGATGAGAAGGAAAGGGGGGCGCACCCCCACCCCTAGTCCAATTCGGACTCCCTATGGGAGGGGGGCGCAGCCACCCCTTGTGGGCTACCTCCCCTCTCCCCTATAGCCCATGTAGGCCCATTACTTCCCCCGGGAGGTTCCGGTAACCCCTCGGTACTCCGATAAATATCTAAAATGTCCCGAAACCATTCCGGTATCCAAATACTATTGTCCAATATATCAATCTTCACCTCTTGACTATTTCGAGATTCCTCGTCATGTCCATGATCTCATCAGGGACTCCTAACAACCTTCGGTCACCAAAACACATAACTCATAATACAAATCGTCATCGAACATTAAGCATGCGGACCCTACGGCTTTGAGAACTATGTAGACATAACTGAGACATAGCTCTGATCAATAACCAACATCAGAACCTGGATGCTCATATCGGTTCCTACATATTCTATGAAGATCTTTATCGGTCAAACTGCAATAACAACATACGTCATTCCCTTTGTCATCGGTATGTTACTTGCTCGAGATTCTATTGTCGGTATCCTCATACCTAGTTCAACCTCATTACCGGCAAGTCTCTTTACTCGTTTCGTAATGCATCATCCCGTAACTAACTCATTAGTCACATTGCTTGCAAGGCTTATAGTGATGTGCATTACCGAGAGGGCCCAGAGATACCTCTCAGATACTCGGAGTGACAAATCCTAATCTTGATCTATGCCAACCCAACAAGCACCTTCAGAGACACATGTTGAGCATCTTTATGATCACCTAGTTACGTTGTGACGTTTGATAGCACACAAGGTGTTCCTCCGGTATTCGGGAGTTGCCTAATCTCAATACTCGAAGGAATATGTATAAGTCATGAAGAAAGCAATAGCAAGAAAACTTAACAATCATTATGCTAAGCTAACGGATGGGTCTTGTCCATCACATTATGCTCCTAATGATGTGATCTCGTTCATCAAATGACAACACATGTCTATGGTCAGGAAACTTAACCATCTTTGATTAACGAGCTAGTCAAGTAGAGGAATACTAGGGACACTTTGGTTTGTATATGTATTCACACATGTATCAGGTTTCCGGTTAATACAATTCTAGCATGAATAATAAACATTTATCATGATATAATAAAATATAAATAAAAACTTTACTATTGCCTCTAGGGCATATTTCCTTCAGTTCCCTGGTGTCGATGTTCTTCGAACCAATCCCAATGTCAGAGTATATCATCCCTCAATGATGTATATCTAAACTTGCAAAGGACAATCCAATTTTCAACCACCGGATAACATCTTAAACATAATCTCACAAGTAGTCAAATTTGTTTTTCTCATACTCCATAATTTTGTTTTGTTAGGTTCCTCGCCACAAACACATTAACTGACTTCCCCTTCAAGCCTGTTAATGTAGAAACCTGATCACCCTCGATATTTCATTCCATTAATGAGGACATTAGTTGCCTTTGGGAAAGATGTTATCGTAAAACTTGTGGCGTGCGGTAGTCCCCACATATTTCATGGCATGCTTCAAGACACCACGTGTACTGTGTCAACATTTGAATTCAATCCTCCAAAAATATTGGTGTGGGGGGAGGAGATGTACAAAACCAGATATATGGGGGGCTTATGTTTTTGGGACTGTGAAGTGTTTAACCTTGCTTTACTAGCTCGGCAACGTTCCCATGTACGGTGATTGAAAGGCAAGGCTAGCTCCAAGTTTGTGGCAAGGAACCTAACAAACCAAAATGATGGGAGTATGGGAGAAATCAAAATTCGACTATTTGTGAAATTATGTTTGGGGACTGGCTAGGGGCAAGTCAACTAGTTGACTGAAAAACAGTTCGTGGCCAACCGATTTGTCAACATTGTCACATGGCAATCCAACGGTTCATATGCCTACTTCTTTCTCCTGCACCTCCTGCCGCCACCGGCCGCTAGTGCTCCCGTGACCGCCTCGCCGCCCTGCCCTCCACTCGACCTCCCACATCGCCAGGCTTGCACTCGCCCCGACCATCCCTCTGAAGCCGATGAACCATAAGAGTTCTCTGGGGAACCAACACCCCCAGCACCCCTAAGATAGAGAACAGTGAACCTGCACCCGCACCCCTAAGATAGACTCAGAGACTGCTACTCCACCCTAAGATAAACAATATAAAACCTGTTGTCGAAAGCCCCAGTGCTTTTTTAACACAGTACAGAGTACAGACGCAAGCGCTCATACATACGCGCATACACTCACCCCTATGAATGCACACATGCACACCCTACCCCTATGAACAACTTTGAGGGACTGAGCCGGCATATCATCTTGAGATTTATCAAATCACCGTAGGTGCCTCGTCGTTGACGGGAATGTCTCCTCCCACTGAAAACGCAACACCGGAAATCCTGAAATAAATTCAGGAATAATGCAAGTACCAGGATTTGAACCCTAATGGGTTGAGGATACCACCGTCCCTCTAACCATCCAACCATAGGTTGGTTCACAAAAAGTCTCGATGCTTGAAAACTTCTCTGTGGCTGCTGCTTCCTTTCTTTGGAAATCGACTGCCACTGACGTCTAAGCAAGGTTACCTTTAAGCCGTTTGTTGAGTATATATTTTGTATTGCACGTGTATTGGAGTTGTGGCCCACCTCCTAGTCTTGTATAGTTGAGGTAGAGGCCTTCTCTTGTATTATATATGTGTGCACCAGCACCCCAAGCAATACATCATATTGCAAATCAGCTGTCCACATGGTATCATCTTTTTCGGTCTAACCCTAGGGTAGCCACCGTCGCGCCTCCCCACGCCGCCGCCGCACCCCACCTCCGCACCTGCCGCCGCCGCCTTCTACCCCACGTCGCGGCCGCCCGTGCCTCGCTTCTGCCTCTCGCGCGCTGTGTTGACTGCCTGTTAAACCCGCCCCGCCCGCGTTGCCGCTTCGCATCCATCGCGCCCGCAATGCCCGTGTTGACCGCCTGCCAGTCAGCCCGCAATGCCGTGCTTCGCTAGCTGCCACCCCCGTGCTGCTCTGCTTTTCCACCCGCGCCGCTGCTTCTTCAGCTGCCAGGCCTTTCTCTAACCCTAGCCGCTACCTCGCGCCAGCATGCCGCCATCATGTCGTGGTCGTCCTCCCCCGGCCCCTCCACCACCCACTCGTCCAAACCGTTCGTTGGCCCCGATCCCTCCGCCGCCGCCATCCGTGACCTCAATATTGAGGCCCGGGTCCTTATCCGTCTCGACATCTCCAACACATTGTACCACGCATGGAAGACCTACTTCAACCTTGTCTTCCATGAGTACTATCTCACCGAGCACATCGACAGTTCCGTGGACAGCGCGTACATGCGCGGCGACCCGGAGTGGTCCGCCATCGAGTCCACGCTCATCCATTGGTTCTACCAGACGGTCTCGAAGTACATCTTCCACACGGTCGTTGCCGAGGACGACGACGCCTGCACCCTATGGGCCAAGATCAACGCGCTCTTCACCGACAACAAACTCCAGCGCCTTGTTTTCTTGCAGCGGGAGTCCTTCGGCTGTCACCAGGACAACTCCACCAACGATGAGTACTGCATGAGGCTCAAGATGCTCACCGACGAGCTTCGCGACATTGGCGCTAAGGTCTCTGACGACCTCATGCTGAGCACCCTCACTGTCGGGCTCATTGAGGACTTTGGCAACGCGGCGTCCAACCTCACCCTGCTGCTGCAACCCACTTTCCAGCGCGTCATCACGTACCTCAAACTTGAGGAGCGCCGGATGACGAAGCTGAAGCTGCGGGTCCAGCACACCGCTCTCGCCGCCGGTACCACCCGTGGCGGCCCTGCTCCTCCTTCCGCCCCCCGCCAATCCGCGCCACCAGCACCCGCCAGCTACTACCCGCTCCGCCCGCGTCCCCAGCACCTCCCCAGCAGCCGCAAGGTGGCGGGGGACGGTGCAACTGGCGGGGTGGCGGGGGTCGCCGCTAGCAACAGCCGTCGCAGCAGCAGGCGCAGGGCGCAGGGGGGCGCCCCACTTCCAGCAGTCGCCTCCAGCGTGGGTCGTCGGGTAGAACCTGTGGACGTGCGTCGTCCACGCCTATCACATGCCCATCCCGCGGGCTCCTGCACCGGGTCTCCTTGGCCCCCGTCCAGCGGGCCACCAGGCGTTCGTCGCCGCCCCCTACCAGCCATATGGTGCCCCGCTCGTGCCGCCACCCCTTGGTGGCTACGACGCACCCGCCCAGGACCCGCCCTATGGAGGCCAGCCGCCGCCGCCGGCACCTGCACCATGGGACCCTGCCCTCCTGGCCTTCCTACACTCGGCGCCATCACCGAGCAACTACGATGGCGGAGGCGACTGGTACATGAACTCGGGTGCTACTGCGCACATGACAGCTCATCCCGGTAAGCTTTCCTCTTCCACTCCAGTTCACACCCCTACTCGTATCACCCTTGGCAATGGTTCCTCTTTACCCATCACCCATGTCGGTAGCAATAGTTTTCCTTCTAATTCCACACGTATCACTATGTCTAATGTTCTCGTTTCACCTGATTTAGTCACTAAGTTAGTCTCTGTTCGCTGTCTTACTCGTGAGAATCCTCTTACTGTGGAATTTGATGGTGTTGGTTTTTCTGTGAAGGACGCCCGTACCCGGACGGTGCTTCACCGATGTGATAGCCCTGACGAGCTTTACCCCGTGCACGCCGGCGCCTCCACTTCCACACCCATCGCCCTCTCCGCCGGCGTCGATCTTTGGCATGCTCGCTTGGGCCACCCCAATCCCGCTGTTTTGCGTCAAATTCTTAGGAGCTTTTCTTTCTCATGTAATAAGCTCGACAAGCATTCTTGTGAGGCTTGTCGTTTGGGCAAGCAGGTTCGTCTTCCCTTTAGTGCGTCTACTTCAGTTTCCACTTTTCCGTTTTAGTTGATTCATAGTGATGTTTGGACGTCTCTCGTTGGGAGTAACACGGGCTATCTATACTATTTGGTGATTTTAGATGATTACTCTCATTATGTGTGGACTTTTCCTCTTCGTCGTAAATACGATGCTTTAGCCACACTCACCGCCTTTTATTCCTATGTCACCACTCAGTTCGGTCGCCCCATACTTGCACTCCAAACTGATAACAGAAAAGAGTTTAACAACGTCGCTATTCGCTCACTTCTCGCCTCTCACGGCACCACCTTCCGTCTGACTTGCCCCTACACTTCACAGCAGAACAACCGCGCCGAGCGCATTTTCCGCACACTTAATGACTGCGTTCGCACATTGCTATTTCATGCTAACGTGCCCGCTCGGTTCTAGACCGATGCCCTCTCCACCGCCTCTCTCTTAGTCAACATTCATCCGTGTCATGCTCGGTGGAACTACGCTCCTCACCACCTTCTTTTCGGTACACCACCGTCCTATGATGGTCTTCGCATCTTTGGGTGTCTCTGTTATCCTAGCACCGCGTCCACCATGCCACACAAACTTACACCCCGTTCCGTCCCATGCATCTTCCTTGGCTACCCTCCCAACACCAAAGGTTACCGGTGCTATGATCCTATCACTCATCGTGTGTACACCTCGAGGCACGTGTACTTCGTCGAGACGATGTTTCCTTTTTCAGGTTCCTTCGGCCGCGGCTCCTTCGGCTCCAGCCGCCGCGCCCCCTACCTAGTGCGATGCAAGCGGAACCCCCCGGCGGCCACCCCGGCTCGGCGTCTTCTGCCGCCCCCTCCCGGGTTCTCGACTCCCTCACCCGAGGTTGAGTCCGACCGGGCCCTCGGGTCCCCGGCTCCCTCCCACGAGGTCGAGCTAGTGGACAACCTGCCCGTCACCCCGGCCGGCGCCACCACTCCCGCGACGGGCTCGACCTCGACCTCGCCCGTCGCCTCCTCCGCTGCTCGCTCGGTTGGCGCCGTCGTGGCTTCCGACGCCATGGGCCCCGCCCCAATTGCCGCGGGCCCTGCCCCTGACACCACGGCCCCCACTGCCACGGGCGGCCCCGCCGCCTATGTGGCCCCCGCTGCCGCGGCGCCCGCCGCCCTCGCCGGCCCGATCACTCATGCACGTGCAGGCGTGCATCGACCGAGCACGCGCTACTCCTCCAACGAGTATGTGTGCGCTGCCTCGACTTCGACACCATCAACCATCCCCACCTTCGCGCGTGCTGCCCTTCGGGATCCCCATTGGCTGGCTGCGATGCAGGAGGAGTTCGACGCCCTACAGCGCAACCGCACATGGCAGCTTGTTCCGCGACCCCCCTCCCGTGCCAACATCATCTCTGGCAAGTGGGTGTTTCGCCACAAGACTCGCCCGAATTGTTCTCTGGAGCGCTACAAGTCTCGATGGGTGGTTTGTGGTTTTTGGCAGTGCGCGGGCATGGACTTCACCGACACCTTCGCCCTGGTTGTGAAACCGGGCATGATCCGCGTCGTCCTTCAGCTGGCAGTCTCGCGCGCCTGGCCTGTGCATCAGTTGGACGTTTCCAATGCCTTCTTGCACGGTCATCTCACCGAGCAGGTGTTCTGTGAGCAGCCTACTGGTTTCGTCGACGCCGAGCACCCCGACTTCATGTGCTTGCTCTCCCCATCTCTTTACGGGTTGAAGCAGGCGCCTCGGGCTTGGTACCAGCATATCGCAGCCTTCCTGTAGTCTCTGGGCTTTCGGTCCACTCGCTCCGATGCCTCACTCTTTGTGCATCATCAGGGAGCTGACACTGCATATCTGCTGCTCTACGTCGATGACATCATCCTCATGGCGTTCAGCCCCGATCTCCTTCAGTGGCTGACTGCTCGTCTTCGTGATGAGTTCGCCCTCAAGGACGTGGGGCCCCTGTGTCGGTGTCAAAACCGGCGGATCTTGGGTAGGGGGTCCCGAACTGTGCGTCTAGGGTCGATGGTAACAGGAGACAGGGGACATGATGTTTACCCAGGTTCGGGCCCTCTCTATGGAGGTAATACCCTACTTCCTGCTTGATTGATCTTGATGAATATGAGTATTACAAGAGTTGATCTACCACGAGGTCGTAATGGCTAAAACCCTAGAAGTCTAGCCTATATGATCATGATTGTCTCTACCTCTACAGACTAAACCCTCCGGTTTATATAGACACCGGAGGGGACTAGGGTTTATACAAAGTCGGTTACAGAGAAAGGAATCTTCATATCCGAACGCCAAACTTGCCATCCACGCCAAGGAGAGTCCCATCCGGACATGGGTGAGAGTCTTCGGTCTTGTATCTTCATAGCCCATCAGTCCAGCCCATGTCCAACAGGCCGGACGCCCGAGGACCCCTTAGTGCAGGACTCCCTTAGTAGCCCCTGAACCATGCTTCAATGACGAGGTGTCCGGCGCGTAGATAGTCTTCGGCATTGCAAGGCGGGTTCCTCCTCTGAATACTCCAACACAGTTTTCGAACACAACAAACGCATCCAGATCTGCAAAACAAGTACCACACACCACTGATAACCCACAAGTATAGGGGATCGCAACAGTTTTTGGTAAGTAAGAGTTTCGAACCGAACGAGTAGCTAAAGGCAGAACAAATATTCCCTCAAGTTATATCGACCACCGATACAACTCTACGCACGTTTGATGTTCGCTTTACCTAGAACAAGTATGAAACTAGAAGTGCTTTGTAGGTGTTTTTGGATAGGTTTGCAAGATAATAAAGAGCATGTAAATAAAAAGTAGGGGCTGTTTAGGTAAAGACACAACTAAGTTAGTTTTAGTAAAGAGCTTTTTGTTATGAGAAAGTTATTTGTCCCTAGGCAATAGATAACTAGACCGGTAATCATTATTGCAATTTTATATGAGGGAGAGGCATAAGCTAACATACTTTCTCTACTTGGATCATATGCACTTATGATTGGAACTCTAGCAAGCATCCGCAACTACTAAAGATCATTAAGGTAAAACCCAACCATAGCATTAAAGTATCAAGTCCTCTTTATCCCATACGCAAACAACCTACTTACTCGGGTCTGTGCTTCTGTCACTCACACCACCCACCATAAGCAAATCATGAACATATTGCAAACCCTATAGTGGGAATCCCTCATGCTTGCGTGACACGTAGAGCACCATAGGACAACATCAATAATAAAACATGCAACTCAAACCAATCACGATCATCAAATAACCCATAGGACAAAATGGATCTACTCAATCATCATAGGATAGCCATACATCATTGGGAAATAATATATAGCATTGAGCACCATGTTTAAGTAGAGATTACAGTGGGTAAAAGAGGGGTTACACCACTGCATAGAGGGGGGAAGAGTTGGTGTTGATGGTAGTGAAGTTGTTGGTGAAGATTGCGGTGATGATGATGGCCCCCGGTGGCACTCCAGTGCCACTGGAAGCGAGGGGGAGAGGGCCCCCCTTCTTCTTCTTCCTTGACCTTCCCCCTAGATGGGAGAAGGGTTTCCCCTCTGGTCCATGGCCTCCATGGCACGGGAGGGGCGAGAGCCCACCCAAGATTGGATCTGTCTCTCTTTCTGTTTTTGCCCTCTCAGATTCTTCCCTTTCACCGTTTCTTATATTCCCGAAGATCCGTAACTCCGATTTGGGCTGAAATTTTAACATGATCTCTATCCGGATATTAGCTTTCTTGCGGCGAAAGAAGGGCACCAACCGCCTTACGGGGTGGCCACGAGGGTCAGGGGCGCGCCCAGGGGGTGGGGCGTGCCCCCTGCCTCGTGCGTCCCTCGGGCACCGTCTCGCGTGGATTTTTCTTCCCAAAAATCATATATATTAAAAAAATATGCGTCAGTTCTTATCCCGTTTGGACTCCGTTTGATATGGATATTTTGCGAAACAAAAAACATGCAACAAACAGGAACTGGCACTGGGCACTGGATCAATATGTTAGTCCCAAAAATAGTATAAAAAGTTGCCAAAGGTATATGAAAGTTGTAGAATATTGGCATGGAACAATAAAAAATTATAGATACGACGGAGACGTATCAGCATCCCCAAGCTTAATTCCTTCTCATCCTCGAGTAGGTAAATGATAAAAAAGATAATTTTTGATGTGGAATGCTACCTAGCATAATCTTGATCACATATCTAATCATGGCATGAATATTAAGACACGAGTGATTCAAAGCAATAGTCTATTATTTGGCATAAGAACATTAATACTTCAAGCCCACTAATAAAACAATCGTGTCTTTTCAAAATAACAAGGCCAAAGAAAGTTATCCGTACAAAATCATATAGTCTGGCTATGCTCCATCTTCACCACACAAAATATTCACATCATGCACAACCCCGATGACAAGCCGAGCAATTGGTTCATACTTTTTAACACGCTTCAACATTTTCAACCCTCACGCAATACATGAGCGTGAGCCATGGATATAGCACTATAGGTGGAATAGAATATGATGGTGGAGGTTGTGTGGAGAAGACGAAAAGGGAGAAAGTCTCACATCGACGCGGCTAATCAACGGGCTATGGAGATGCCCATCAATTGATGTCAATGTGAGGAGTAGGGATTGCCATGCAACAGATGCACTAGAGCTATAAATGTATGAAAGCTTGGACTGAAACTAAGTGGGTGTGCATCCAACTTGCTTGCTCATGAAGACCTCGGGCATTTGAGGAAGCCCATCATCGGAATATGCAAGCAAAGTTCTATAATGAAAATTCCCACTAGTATATGAAAGTGATAACTCAAGAGACTCTCTATATGAAGAACATGGTGCTACTTTGAAGCACAAGTGTGGTAAAAGGATAGTAACATTGCCCCCTTTTTTCTCTCTTTTTTGCGGGCTTCTTTGGCCCCCTTTTTTATTTAGGGTTCTTTGGCCTCTCTTTTTTTGGGGGCAATGCTCTAATAATGATGATCATCACACTTTTATTTACTTACAACTCAATATTACAACTCGATACTAGAACAAAGATATGACTCTATATGAATGCCTCCGTCGGTGTACCGGGATGTGCAATGATCTAGCGTAGCAATGACATAAAAAAACGGACAAGCCATGAAAATATCATGCTAGCTATCTTGCGATCATGCAAAGCAATATGACAATGAATGCTCAAGTCATGTATATGATGATGATGGAAGTTGCATGGCAATATATCTCGGAATGGCTGTGGAAATGCCATAATAGGTAGGTATGGTGGCTGTTTTGAGGAAGATATAAGGAGGCTTATGTGTGACAGAGCGTATCATATCACGGGATTTGGATGCACCGGCGAAGTTTGCACCAACTCTTGAGGTGAGAAAGGGCAATGCACGGTACCGAAGAGGCTAGCAATGATGGAAGGGTGAGAGTGCATATAATCCATGGACTCAACATTAGTCATAAAGAACTCACATACTTATTGCAAAAGTTTATTAGCCCTCGAAGAAAAGTACTACTACGCATGCCCCTAGGGGGATAGATTGGTAGGAAAAGACCATCGCTCATCCCCGACCACCACTCATAAGGAAGACAATCAATAAATACCTCATGCTCCAACTTCGTTACATAACGGTTCACCATACGTGCATGCTACGGGAATCACAAACCTCAACACAAGTATTTCTACTAATTCACAACTACCCACTAGCATGACTCTAATATCACCATCTTTATATCGCAAAACTATTGCAAGGAATCAAACAAATCATATTCAGTGATCTACAAGTTTTATGTAGGATTTTATGACTAACCATGTGAATGACCAATTCCCGTCATCTCTCTAAATAGATATAAGTGAAGCAAGAGAGTTTAATTCTTTCTACAAAATATATGCCCATGCTCTAACAAATATAAGTGAACCAAAAGAGCATTCTACAAATGGCGGTTTTCTATGTAAAGAGAAACAGGCAATCCAAACTTCAAATGATATAAGTGAAGCACATGAAGCATTCTATAAAGCCATACTCAAAAGATATAAGTGAAGTGCATAGAGCATTCTATAAATAAACCAAGGACTATCTCATACCAGAATGGTGCATAAAAGAAAAATGAAAACTAAATTCAAAAGACGCTCCAAGATTGCACATATCGCATGAACGAAACGAATCCGAAAACATAATGATACTTGTTGAAGAAAGAGGGGATGCCTTCCGGGGCATCCACAAGCTTAGACGCTTGAGTCTCCTTGAATATTTACTTGGGGTGACTAGGGAATCCCCAAGCTTGAGCTCTTGCCTCTCTTCCTTCTTCTCACATCGAGACCTTCTCGATCATCGAACACTTCATCCACACAAAACTTCAACAGAAAACTCGGTAAGATCCGTTAGTATAATAAAGCAAATCACTACTCTAATACTGTTGCAAACCAATTCATATTTTGTTTTTGCATTGTGTCTACTGTAGTATAACTTTTTCATGGCTTAATCCACTGATATAAATCGATAGTTTCATCAAAATGAGCAAACTATGCATCAAAAACAGAATCTGTCTAAAACAGAACAGTCTGTAATAATATGAACATTCACCATACATATGATAATTGAAAAATTCTGCAAAAATTAGGAAAAATAAAAAATTTGTATATAAAGACATGCAAAAAGAATCAGAACCATTTGATGTTTTAGTAAAAAATGTAAAATCACGCACTACAGCCAAAGTTTCTGTCCTGCACCGTACAAACCAACAAGCAAAGTAAACATCCTAAAGGCAAACCTTGGCACATTATTTTTATAATACAATGGAATTGTACGAGGGGATAATTATTTTTATTGAAAAGTTTCTGTAATCAAGATTCACAAAGTTTCCGTGAGCATGAACAAAGTTCAAGGCTAGCTCCCACTTCAACAATGCTTGTCTCTCTCACTTTCGCTTTTCTTTTTGAAAGAGTTTTGGGTTCCCCTCTTTATTTTTGTTGTTTTTAAACTATATAAAAGCACTCAACAGAAATAAATGACTCTCTAAAACTTCCGGGTTGTCTCCCTGGCAGCGCTTTATTTAAAGCCATTAAGCTAGGCATATAGTGCTCAAGTAATGGATCCACCCGGATCCCAAGGTATATCAAAGACAATTTTAATTAACAATGATTTGTAATTTAGTAGTGAGCACAAAGTAACATATATCAAGTAATGACGAAGTCTAACTCTTTTCCTATGCATCGGCATGTCATAAAAGAACAATTCATGCACACATAGTAAAGTCCAATGCATAATATAAACAGTTTCTTGCAATTTTATCGTGTGTGAAACATAGAGAGGTGGAGATATAGTTCCTATCTCATAATAATTGCAAGTAGGAGTAGCAAGTACATGCATATTATATCTATCAAAATCATCATGTGTAGTAGCAAAAGGCAACCCATCGATATAATCTTTAATAAGCACAAACTTCTTCGATATAGTGTAGTTTGGAGAAGTCAAAAAGATAATAGGACTATCATGTGTGGGTGCAATAGCAACAATTTCATGTTTAACATAAGGAACTATAGCAAGTTCATCTCCATAAGCATAATTCATATTGGCATGTTGGCCACAAGCATAGCAAGCATCATCAAAAAAGGATATTTCAAAAGAATCAACGGGATCATAGCATTCATCCTTCGGTAAGCATGAAGGGAAATTAAACAATGTATGAGTTGAAGAGTTACTCTCATTAGAAGGTGGGCACGGGTGACCAACCCGCTCTTCCTCCTTTTGTTCTTCGCTCTCCTCCTCATCTTTTTCATCCAATGAGCTCACAGTTTCATCAATTTATTCTTCCATGGATTCCTGCAAAATATTATTCTCTTTTGGGACAGCGGAGACTTTCTCAATAAACACATCAATATCAGAATTGTATTCATAATTCTCATAACAATATTGAAGGATAGCTAAATTTTCAGGTCTGTAGACAGCATCATAAAGATTTTCATATTCTTTGAACATAGATTCAATTTCATAAGCACCCATAAAAGCAACAAATTCTTCTATTTGTTCCACATCATAATAGTCATATATACCTCCAACATAAGAAGCCAAGGTTTCATTATCATTAAATTCGCATGAAAACGGAAGGTGTGGAGCCTTCATCCTAGAGCAACAAGTATAATCATATCTCAAGCAGAGTTGCCTAGCATACCAATACAACATATAAATTTGATCCCATAATATATAGTTTCCCTTTTTTAGTCAAGTGATAATCCCTAAAGTATTCACGTTGATCCAACATGTCTCCCGTTACCAAATTGAATGGGGTTTTCTCTAGATTATCAAAGTAGTACATAATATCTGTCACATAACGAGCATCGAGGGTTTTAGGAGGTTCCTCATCTCCATGAGCAGCAAGTACACCTAATTTTTTTGGTATTTCGTGTTCCATATCCATAACTAAAGATAAAGAACAACTAAGAATAGCAAATAAAAATTACTTAGTGATAAAGCAAACAAGCACACACGAGAATATTCACCCCACGCTATTGCTCCCCGGCAACGGCGCCAGGAAAAGGTCTTGATAACCCACAAGTATAGGGGATCGCAACAGTTTTCGATAAGTAAGAGTGTCGAACCCAACGAGGAGCTAAAGGCAGAACAAATATTCCCTCAAGTTCTATCGACCACCGATACAACTCTACGCACGCTTGATGTTCGCTTTACCTAGAACAAGTATGAAACTAGAAGTGCTTTGTAGGTGTTTTTGGATAGGTTTGCAAGATAATAAAGAGCATGTAAATAAAAAGTAGGGGCTGTTTAGGTAAAGACACAACTAAGTTAGTTTCAGTAAATAGCTTTTTGTTGTGAGAAAGTTATTTGTCCCTAGGCAATCGATAACTAGACCGGTAATCATTATTGCAATTTTATATGAGGGAGAGGCATAAGCTAACATACTTTCTCTACTTAGATCATATGCACTTATGATTGGAACTCTAGCAAGCATCCGCAACTACTAAAGATCATTAAGGTAAAACCCAACCATAGCATTAAAGTATCAAGTCCTCTTTATCCCATACGCAAACAACCTACTTACTCGAGTATGTGCTTCTGTCACTCACGCCACCCACCATAAGAAAATCATGAACATATTGCAAACCCTAAAGTGGGAATCCCTCACGCTAGCGCGGCACGGAGAGCACCATAGGACAGCATCAATAATAAAACATGCAACTCAAACCAATCACGATCATCAAATAACCCATAGGACAAAACGGATCTACTCAAACATCATAGGATAGCCATACATCATTGGGAAATAATATATAGCGTTGAGCACCATGTTTAAGTAGAGATTACAGCGGGTAAAAGAGGGGTTACACCGCTGCATACAGGGGGGAAGAGTTGGTGATGATGGCGATGAAGTTGTTGGTGAAGATTGTGGTGATGATGATGACCCCCGGTGGCACTCCGGTGCCACTGGAACCGAGGGGGAGAGGGGCCCCCTTCTTCTTCTTCTTCTTCTTACTTCACCTTCCCCCTAGATGGGAGAAGGATTTCCCCACTGGTCCATGGCCTCCATGGCACGGGAGGGGCGAGAGCCCCTCCAAGATTGGATCTGTCTCTCTGTCTCTCTCTGTTTCTGCCCTCTCAGATTCTTTCCTTTCACCGTTTCTTATATTCCTGGAGATCCGTAACTCTGATTGGGATGAAGTTTTAACACGATCTCTATCCGGATATTAGCTTTCTTGCGGCGAAAGAAGGGCACCAACCGCCTTACGGGGTGGCCATGAGGGTCAGGGGCGCGCCCCCCTACCTTGTGCCTCCCTCGGGCACCGTCTCGCGTGGATTTTTCTTCCCAAAAATCATATATATTCTAAAAAAATCTCCATCGGTTTTTATCCCGTTTGGACTCCGTTTGATATGGATATTCTGCGAAACAAAAAACATGCAACAAATAGGAACTGGCACTGGGCACTGGATAAATATGTTAGTCCCGAAAATAGTATAAAAAAGTTGCCAAAAGTATATGAAAGTTGTAGAATATTGGCATGGAACAATCGAAAATTATAGATACGATGGAGACGTATCAACCACCACAGAGAGTATAATATTTCACGAGTCCAATCTGCTGACAACTTTTTCATAACGTGATATCACGTCCCTGCCCGGTTATTATTTCGAACCGGTTTTTGTCATGCCGCTCCATATTTTGAGATGCGGCTTTATTGACACGTTTTGTCAAAGTAGAGATCGTGTCCTCTTATTGCGGGATTCTCATCAATACAGGTATGGGTAATCCAACCGTGGCATCAGCACGACCCCTGGGGAATAGGCGAGTTTTATGGCGAGTGGGGAGGCACTTGATATTCACTACCTTTATAAGGAGATAATGATTCACATCCTTCACCCATGCCTTTTCTCTTTCCGCCTACCCACTCTCGAGCTCCAGCGCCCAAGTTCTCATCTTTTTTGCCTCAAGAAAGCACTCTGACCATGTCCGGAGCGCAGGGCAAGTGGATGGCCTCCACCGTCAAGGAGAAGGACATCACCCAGCTTTGGGGGGGGCGGATATTTGGGCAAGGAGGTCGCCCATCAGCTTCCGACCAAGGGACAGATCGTCCCTACCCCGAAGCCCCATGAGTGGGTAGTTTTTATCCCCCATTTCGTCCGCGGGCTGGGATTTCCGCTCCACCCCTTCGTCCGTGGGCTCATGTTCTATTATGGGCTGGATTTCTATGATCTGGCCCCAAATTCCTTCCTCACTATCTCGGCATTCATCGTCGTGTGTGAGGCTTTCCTCCGCATCCCACCCCACTTCGGATTGTGGCTGAAGACCTTCAATGTAAAACTGAAGGTGGTGGGTGGCCAACACGCAGAGTGCGGAGGCGCCATGGTGAGCAAGATGTCCAACGTCCCGTGGCCCAAAGGCACCTTCGTGGAGACCGTTAAGGGGTGGCAGAAGTTGTGGTTCTACGTCACAGAGCCCCGCGACAGTACCTGGGCCGCGGCTCCCGAATTCAAATCCGGGGCCATAACGCGGCTTACCTCCTGGCAAGAGAAGGGCCTAGATTAGTCTTCATCGGATGAGCTGACAACGCTTCAGACACGCATCATGAGCATGATGGACAAGAACGTCAAGCCTGTCGATGTGATTCAGGTGATGCTAGCTCGCCGGATCCTTCCATGCCAGAACCGTTCTTGCCACCTATGGGAGTTTGATCCGGCCGAGCACAAGACCTTGCAACAGTTCTTCGGAACTACGCACGAAGATATCTGGAAGGTGCTCTTCAAGGCCAACGAGACGTGGCCAAAGACGACCGAGGACTGTGGGCACGACCTGGCCCATCCCACCAGTTCGGTAAGTTTTCCGTGCTTCAAGGTGTATCCTTTACTTGCTTACTCAAGGAGGATGTCCGAACTTTCCTATTTGTTTTTTCAGGGTTGGACGAAGAAGGCGGAGCGGATTCAGTGTCTGGATCCACTGCCCGAGGAACCGGCATCCCACTACCGACGAAGATGCTGGTTCCGGCGCCCTACAAGGCGCCGGAGAGGAAGGCCAAGGGGACCAGAGGTGGCCTCCGTCCCAAGGGTACTTCGGACATGGCTTAAGATGACGAGGAGGAGGAAGAGGAAGAAGACAGCAACTCCCCCCTCCCTGAGGGGGAAAGAAGAGGGCGGCCTCCCCAAATCTAGAGGCGGAGGCGTCCAAGAATGGGAAGGTCTCCCTCGCGGATAGCTCCGCGTGGGACATTGATAGCAGCCCAGAACGGCGCCCCTGGCTGAATCATGAGTATTCAAAGACCTCGACGCATTCATATATCAACCTCTTTACATCATAATTTTAACATGTTGAATCATGCACTTGCAGTCTGGCTCGTTCCGCCCTCGAGCGATCCTCGTCTTCGGGGAACTCGCTGGACCCGAAGGTGATGGACAGCGGGTCCCTTCCGGCGGCCTCCTCTCCCAGGGCCATGGACGACACCGAGGTGCTGTCCCGAAGGATCCCAGGCCAGGGAAAGACGCAGGAGGCCGTCAGGGCGGCGCCAGAGGGCGAGACCTCTGCCGCCGGACACATGGGGGAGCAAATCCCGACGGAGACTGGCGATTGGGGCCATGTCCAATTCGGCCCTTAGCCGAGTACGGTCCCAGAGACCTATACGGCTATGAAATCCGGCAAGTAGCCTCCTTCGTCGGAAGGAGGTGTGCCCATTCCTCCGGTGACCTTTGTCCAACCAGAGGCACCAAATACTCTACTGGAAGCGCTGCGAAGTGCTTCCTTCGTTGAGGAACACTGTACCCTCATTGGTGCGGTGATTGAGAAGATTCAATCCACGAAGAGCGGACTGACTGAAGCCTGCACTAGCCTTCTAACAGGTTTTGAGGTAAGCAATGCAATTTGTGAAAAGAAAGTCACCGTATAGACAGTAGCCCCTGAGACTGTCCGGTGTTCGGAAAGAAGAGCCGAACAAAGGATCAAATATTTTTTCGCAGGAGACTAACCAGATACGTCTATGTGAATAAGCAGGCATCGCTGCTAGCCACGACTTCTCATGCTGCCGAAGTTTCCTGATTAAGGCACAGTCTGGAGTGGGCCGAGGAAGAGCTCAGCCGAGTGAAAAAGCAGTTGGCGGACAAGCAGGGTATGTAATGACCTATTCAGATATAGCAAGATATGAATTGCTTGTGTTGATCGTATGATAATTTGTAGGGGCGGCGTCCGAGGTGGAAACCCTCAAGGCAGCGTTGGCCGAAGCCCAGAAGAGGGCGGCAGATGAACAGGCCGCCCGCCAAAAGCACGAGGCTAGGGTCGGTGAGGTCCAGCAGGAGCTACAGGACGCCGTGAAGAAATGCGAGTCCTTGGAGCGTAAGAATGCGGACCAAGAGTCCGAACTTGCCAAGGCCCGTCAAAGTGCACAAGAGGCCCGGGCCGAAGCCCAGGGCGCCCTCCAGGAAATCCAAGAGGCCAAGAAAATCGCGGCGGGTAAGGCTTTTATTATGCAGAGCAAGTATGTGAAGAAGAGATATCTCTTGCTAAACCGGATTTGGAGTTCTCCAGGGGCGTTTGCGGATATGCCACATAGTGTTTCTGACGCTGCGGGATTCTTCCAAGCCGAAGAGGGGAGCTCAACGGAGAAGTTGTTCTGGTCGCAATACCTTGCGCCAGAACATCCGGTGCCCTTTTAGTGACTAGCTAAAACAGCTGGTCGACCTGCATAGGGTGGCCGAACTAGCCATGAAAGATTTAATAATCCGGATGTGGCCTGTAGAAGCTATACCCGGTAGCTACTTCGGACTCGTGAAGCGGCTGGTCGATGCCTGCCCTCGGCTTGACGCCATCAAGCAGTCGGTCTGCATAGAAGGTGTGCGGATGGCCTTCGCCCATGTCAAGATACAATGGGCGAAGATGGACGTTGTCAAGCTCGCGACCGAAGGACCGCCCGCGAGCAAGGAGCACTGCACGCCCGAGCCGTATTTTGAAGATGTTCTGAAGGGATCCTGCATCGTGGCGGAGCAATGTGCTAAGGACATTATTTTTGAATGAATACATTCATGTTATCCCATCCTGTATGATGAAAACAAGGTTGATATGTAATATAATGCTTTGCTGTTTATTATTTAAAATTTTACCTCCTGTGCGGCCGTTTTATCAAGTCTGAGAGTTGGCCAGTCGTCGGCTTCAACCCCCATGTAGGTAGTACGGGGATGTTCGGGATGAATCTAAACACTCTTTATCCAAGAATTTGGTCCTTGAAGGAGGTGTTTAACGCGACGAACCAGGCAATCAGACTATGTGGCTTTATCATCCTCACTTAGCCATAGGAGTTTGACAATAAAAATTTAGGCGCAGCCCCTAGTATCCGAACTAGTGTGTTGTAAACACCTGATCGGATAGGAACCGATTCATCGCATAATGCGGAAAAAATCGCTAAAAATTTGAAACCTCCGAAGAGCTGACCGGCTCACGCCGCATCATGACAGTCAGTTTTCGGCTTTCTCTACTAAGGTGCTCATCCGGATAAACCAGGGCACAAACACAGTAGTTCTCCCTTTACTACCCTAGCCGATATAGCGGAACGTAAGGTAGTAAGCACAGGAGCCGGGCAACCCAACTATTGACCAAAGACATGATTCGGAGCCAATGCATATAATGCTAAACTCGGGGTGCCGAACTATACTGTAAAAAGTTTTCGGACTTTGTTGCTGTATTATGGGGCGCAATGAAGCCCCTGGCGGATTAAAGCGTACCAAAGTGTACGGGTGCGATTTGATAAGATTATCAAAAGATCAAGCTAATGCCGCAGAAGTTGGGCTGCAAATTGTTTCCATTATAGTTTGATTGATACATCTAAGCGTATTTGTACAAGTAGTGCAATAAGCAACATGGCTATTTAATATGCCACAACCAAGGGAGAGCTGCGTGCGGGTCCTGAAAATAGGTGGAGCGGTCGTTAAAGAGACCACCTAGAAATTCCCTTATACGTCAGTGCTTTTTGCCGTCTTGGTGTATCTATCCTTTTGAAAGGACATGTGATCAGGCCGTCGGGAAGGGCCTGTAGAAAAGAAACCTGAAAAGGGGGAAAAGGAAAAGGAAAGAAAAAGCGAAAGTATGTGTGTCTAGGGGAGGTCGAGCTGTATTATGGATCACAATCTAGTTATGCCTTCGTCTATGCCCATGGTATTTTGAGTGTGTAGTTATGTACGCACAGCATGAACGCCGCCACTTGGTAGGGTCTGGGACGGAGGCCGAATTGCTAGTCGAGCTCTTGACGAGCTGGGTTGTCTTGCTGCGGAATAGTCCGGACTCGTTTGACAGTGTCCGGGAGCTCGGTCATCGAATTGAGGTTCTTCTTGAAGAGGCCGCTTTGTACTTCTGCTGCTAAAGCAGTGGTGTGCTCCTCGGTACAAAGGGAGCGTTCCGTGTTTCTATTGACTGTTATGATACCGCATGGTCCGAGCATCTTGAGCTTGAGATAAGGATAGTGTGGCACCGCGTTAAATCGAGCAAATGCGGTTCGTCCCAGCAGTGCGTGATAGCCATTGTGGAAAGGGACGATATCGAAGATCAACTCTTCGCTTCGAAAGTTGTCCGGGGATCCGAAGATAACCTCTAGTGCGATTGAGCCCGTACAGGGGGGCTATGCACCCGGTATGACTCCTTTAAAGGTAGTCTTTGTGGGCTTGATCCTTGAGGAATTAATGCTCATTTTGCACACTGTATCCTGATAGAGCAGGTTCAGGCTACTACCACCATCCATGAGGACTCGCGTGAGATGGAATCCATCAATGATTAGGTCAAGGACCAGTGCGGCTGACCCGCCATGACAGATACTGGTCGGATGGTCCCTGCGACCGAAAATGATCGGGCAGGAAGACCATGGGTTGAACTTTGGGGCGACTGGCTCCATCGCATAAACGTCCCTGAGCGCGCGTTTGCGCTCCCTCTTGGGGATATGGGTAGCGTATATCATGTTCACTGTTTTAACTTGGGGGGGGGGCTTCTTCTATCCCCCTATGTTCGGCGGACGGGACTCCTCGTCATCGTCCTCGCTTTGTGACCCCTTCTCCTTGTTCTTGGCATTTAATTTGCCGACCTGTTTAAAAACCCAACAGTCCCTGTTGGTATAATTGGCTGGTTTGTCTAGGGTGCCATGGATCTGGCATGGACGATCGAGTATGCGGTCCAAGCTGGATGGGCCCGGATTGTTTCTTTTATATGGCTTGTTCCGCTGACCGGACTTGGAGCCACTGAATCCGGCGTTGACCGCCGCGTCGTCGGTATTGTCACCGTTGCTTCGACACTTGTGCCTATTGCGTCGGGGCTTCCCGTTGCTGTTTTTGGTCTCAGAGGTGCCAGCCTCGCTTGCAGTATTTTTGCTATGGGATAGCCAACTATCCTCGCCCGCGCAAAAACGGGTCATGAGTGTCGTGAGGGCTGCCATGGACTTCGGCTTTTCTTGGCCGAGGTGACGAGCGAGCCATTCATCGCGGATGCTTTGCTTAAAGGCCGCTAGGCCTTCGACATCTGGACAGTCGACGATCTGGTTCTTTTTAGTTAGGAACATGGTCCAGAATTTCCTGGCCGACTCTCCGGGCTATTAAACTATGTGACTTAAGTCATCAGCATCCGGACCATATTGTGACGTAGCTCGGATGGAGTCCGTCTGCGACATTCAGACCGGGCGTGATTAGGCTTGTCACGTCCGAATAGATAGCCATCATCACGTGCCGGGGCACGTCCCCGCGATTCGTTGATCAATCTGGTATGTCCTACTCTACTGTCCAAGTCCTGCCGAAGGTCGTATGTATATGCCTGAGCTGTTTTATCCCTTCCTTTACAGTGAGGTAGTACGGGTTGGTGTTCGGCTTGGGTTGCTGCTTTGTCCCGACCACGTGGTGGTCGGTCAGCCGCATTGTGCGTTGATGGTACGGGCTCCAACGCCTCGTCATCGAATTGAGGTAGTAATTTGCGCTTCGGGTATCTTTTGAGTGGTCACTCGAGGCCGTATTCCTCGGCTGCCAAGACGTTAGTCCATCTATCGTTGAGTAGATCTTGATCAGCTTGAAGCTGTTGCTGCTTCTTTTCCAGGCTCCTTGCAGTGTCTATTAGCCAGCGCTTAAAGCGCTCCTGCTCGAGAGGTTCCTCAGGCACGATAAAATCCTCATTGCAGAGGCTCACCTCATCCTCGGAGAGTGGAAGATAATTACTGTCCTCCGAGTCTTCGTGCAGGGCCTGTTCATCAGGGCTGACTCGCCCATCTTTCCATTCATCCTGTTCAGAAGTTGACTCAACGGGATCTTCATTGTCTCCGACATCGTCTAGAGTATTGTTTTCTCCTGTGCCAATTTTGCTGTCTTTTTCACGGCGTGACTTAGAGCGGCGCCGCTGTCATCGGTGCTTTGGCTGTATCTCAGGAGGTTTATCTTCCACTGGGTCTTCTTTGTCATCGTCGTTAACTTCTTTGGGTGTGTCCACCATGTATACGTCGTAGGAGGAGGTGGCCGTCCAGCGCCCGGTAAATGGCAGGTTTTGGGCCTGCTCCTCTTCGGCATCATCGTCCATACCGTCGATGTCTACGGAGTCGTAGTCGAGCATGTCGGTTAGATCTTCGACGGTGGCTATTAACTAGGAGGTGGGTGGGAAGCGAAATTCCCCGTCATCAGCCCCCAGTTCAAACCGGATATAATTCGGCTGTGAGTCCCCTGCTAAAGAGAGGGTTTTTAATGAGTTTAGCACATCGCCTAAAGGTGAGTGCCGGAGGATGTCTGCGAAACTAAATTCGCCGATCGGTGCCTGGTAGGGCTTGGCGGACGCGATGCACGTAGTTCGGAACCAGTGGTCGGAGATGAATCTGGGGGTCCGGTGACGCTGACCCCGCTCGAGGTTGGGTCAGTGTGCGGCTCCAACGCCGCTGAGTCTGCGGCTTCCGTGGCGGGGTTAAGCTTCCCCTTCGGATGGCGCAAGCTGCTCCAGATCTAGGGCCAGAGCGCTTACAGGCGCGATCTCCTGGGTATGGTCCAATGACAGATTTAGGTCATGTTCATCGTGGTGGTAGGGAGCGGCTGCCATGGGCTCAAATCCGTCGAAGATCAAGTCTTCGTGGATATCAGCGACGTAGTTCAAGCTTCCAAACCTGACCTGACGGCCAGGGGCATAGCTGTCAATTTGCTCTAGATGGCCAAGCGAGTTGGCCCGCAGTGCGAAGTCATCGAATACGAAGATCTAGCCAGGAAGAAAGACATCCCCTCGGGCAGCATTGTTGTAGATGATGGATGGAGCCATCGAACCTTCTGATGACGACACAACGGAACTCTCAATGAAAGCACCAATGTCGGTGTCAAAACCGGCGGATCTCGGG
This sequence comes from Triticum aestivum, assembly GCF_018294505.1. NCBI lineage: Eukaryota > Viridiplantae > Streptophyta > Magnoliopsida > Poales > Poaceae > Triticum > Triticum aestivum. The sequence continues at coordinate 150,815,595 of NC_057812.1, forward strand.
TAGGGGGTCCCGAACTGTGCGTCTAGGGTCGATGGTAACAGGAGACAGGGGACACAATGTTTACCTAGGTTCGGGCCCTCTCTATGGAGGTAATACCCTACTTCCTGCTTGATTGATCTTGATGAATATGAGTATTACAAGAGTTGATCTACCATGAGATCGTAATGGCTAAAACCCTAAAAGTCTAGCCTATATGATTATGATTGTCTCTATCTCTACGAACTAAATCCTCCGGTTTATATAGACACCGGAGGGGACTAGGGTTTATACAAAGTCAGTTACAGAGAAAAGAATCTTCATATCCGAACGTCAAACTTGCCATCCACGCCAAGGAGAGTCCCATCCGGACACGGGTGAGAGTCTTCGGTCTTGTATCTTTATAGCCCATCAGCCCGGCCCATGTCCAATAGGACGGACGCGCGAGGGCCCCTTAGTCCATGACTCCCTCACCCTGCACTACTTTCTTGGCATCGAGGTGATCCGCCGAGCTGATGGTTTCTTTCTGCATCGGCAGAAGTACGCCCACGAGCTCCTTGAGTGTGCCGGTATGCTTAACTGCAAGCCGGCGCCCACCCCCGTCGACACGAAGGCGAAGGTCTTTGCTCTGGAGGGGTCTCTCGCGTCCGATGGAGCGTTTCATCGCTCTAGCATCGGTGCTTTACAGTACTTGATGATGACTCGCCCCGACCTGCAGTACGCTGTTCAGCAGGCGTGCCTCCATATGCACGCCCCGCGTGACTCTCACTGGACTCTGGTGAAGCGTATTCTCCATTACATACGCGGCACCATGTCCTTGGGACTAATCCTGACGGCCTCCGCCTCCCTCGACCTCGTGGCCTACTCGGACGCTGACATGGCTGGTTACCCCGACACGCGACGCTCTACATCAGGCTACTGCGTCTACCTTGGGCCCTCGTTGATCTCTTGGTCATCGAAGCGGCAGCCCACGGTCTCCCGCTCCAGCGCCGAGGCAGAGTATCGCGCGTGGCTAATGTCATGGCCGAGTGCTCTTGGATACGTCAGCTGCTCCAGAAGTTGCTTTGTGATGTTCACAAAATCACAAGGCCACTCTTGTCTACTGCGATAACGTCAGTGCGGTCTACCTCTCCGCCAACCCGGTACACCATCGACGGACGAAGCATATTGAGCTCGATATTCACTTCGTGCACGAGCAGGTTGCCCTTGGCCGTGTTCGGGTTCTCCACGTGCCGACGACACAACAGTTTGCTGATGTGATGACTAAGGGATTGCCTACTCCCGTCTTCGAGAAGTTTCGGTCCAGTCTATCTGTCTCCGACGACGCTTCGACTACCGGGGGAGGGGGGGGTGTTGAGTATATATTTTATATTGCACGTGTATTGGAGTTGTGGCCCGCCTCCTAGTCTTATATAATTGAGGTAGAGGCATTCTCTTGTATTATATATGCGTGCACCAGCACCCCAATCAATACATCGTATTGCAAATCATCTGTCCACACCATTGGACTAGGAAAAGTGTGCAAGAAGTGCTTCATCCCCCACTTTTATTGTGTTAGTGTTAGCGAAACCAATTAGCAATGCACGACGGCCAAACACAATCGAATTTGCACGAGCTCATTGTAAAATCCGATATTATATTAACTGATCGACCTGGCCAGCTCGTGATTAATTGGCCAAGAGTGGCACTTGTACTTACTATCACGAACTACATTAAGAAGGGCTTTATTGCTAACTCAAAGGCGTGGAGATATTCAGCAGAGCACTGCCAAAGTACTAGCAATAGCAATACATCATCAGCGAGGCGGTCACCGTCACAGTGAGCGGCCACCTAAGGCACCTTAGCTGCAGGGCGCGAGCGGGCGGCCGCAGAGGCACTTGTTGGGCGCGAAGTGCTTGGGGCCGAACCTGTGCGTGTACCGGCCCTGCGGGATCGACCCGCACAGACTGTTGTAGCTCACGTCGAACGCCAGCCACTTCCTCGCCGCCGCGGCCGCCGGGATGCCGCCGTACATCATGTTGTGGTCAACGGCCAGTATGTCCAGCGCCGCCGGCAGCTCGACGCGGCCGAGGTCGAACGCGAACCGGTTGCGCGACAGCCGCACCGAGTTCACCCGCTTCCCGGCGCCGAACAGCGCCGACGCGTCGCCGGTGAGCTGGTTGTCGGCGAGGTCCACGCTGCCGAACTCCGCGCCCGCGAAGGCGGCCGGGAGCGGGCCGGCCAGGCGGTTGCCGACGACGGAGAGGTCGTGCACGGTGGCCGTCGGCGGGATGGGGCCGTCGAGCAGATTGCCGTCGAGGCGGAGGAAGGTGAGGTCCGGGAGGGCGCGCGGGCCCAGGAACGCCGGGATGCGGCCGTAGAGGCGGTTGTAGGCCAGGTTGACGGTCTGCAGGGCGGTGAGGTTGGCGATGGCGGCCGGGACCGGCGCCGAGATGTTGAGCGCGAAGACCGTGAGCTCGGTGACCCGGCCGGTGGCGGCGTCGCAGGAGATGCCCGGCCAGGCGCAGCAGGGCGCGGTGGAGTTCCAGCCGGAGAGGTCCGGGTGGTTGCCCAGGGCGGACTTGACGGCCAGGAGGGCCGCCTTGTCCGCCTTGTCGCAGAGGGCGCCGTCGGCCGCTGCCGCCGCCGCGAGGACAAGGACGGCGACGAGGAGCGGCATGGTGTGGCGGCACGGACTCGTGAGCTGCATGTTGGTTCGCCGGCCGCTTTGTGTTGCGTGGGAGGAGACTGGGAGTGTGTTGTGGTCCACAACTTGTGGAGGCTGAGAACCAAGGAGTCGAGCACGAGCTAGCTGTACATTGCTGACTGAGACCCGATGTGGAGCGCAGTGCCATGGAACACATGCGTATGTCGTGCGCTCTGTTGGTCGGTATGGTACCACACGTTCGGCATCCCTACCCTACGTACTGTACCAAGCATGTGGAATATCTGCCCTCGTCAATGATATCCGCCCTGCTTCATCACGGCAACGCAACACTACAGCGTGTAACACGGAGAGAACAAAAATCCCCTTCCCTGTAGGGAGGGAGGGAGAGGGGGTATGGACCCCCATCAAAGAACTATCAGAACTACAGTTACTACTACCAATCTAGTGTGTGTGTCTAGTTCCATGGTCCACTCTGTTGGTGTGACCCTGATCTCCATTATCGATCATACTAACTGCAAGGCCAGGCATGTTCATACCCGCCGCTAAACATTGAGTTCACATGCTAAAAATCAAATAATATCAGATTCAGTACCAAAAGGCTAACTCAATCCTAGCTTACACACCATTCAATCAGAGCATTACTGCAAGAAACTTTTAACGAACCATTGCACTGCAGACATTGACACATATACACATATAAACTTCGCCCTAGCGCCTACGAGCGAAGGAGAGAAAAAGATGCATGTAGGTGTCAGCCTATGTGTCTGTTTCTATTACATGCAGGATGCAGCCTATGTGACCATCACGATCAAATGAAATGCAGGGTGTTATTCCTTGAAATTATTTTACTGTATCTACCTGTACATTTTTTTTAACGAAATCAAATCTTGAATGTGCAGCACAAAATGTGAGCGCTCCTACATGTAACGTCACTACCCAGCTATTGCACATACATATCCATGATGCGCCGTGTTATACATGATGCTAAACGAAATGGAAAACAAAGTGGAGCATCTGATCTTCCAATGGAAGATGTAAATATCAGCACAGAACGATAGCATTAGCAATGAGTGACCAGCGTCAGAATTAGAGCCTATGAATAAGCAACAGGAGCACAGAGTTTGAACAAAACAGGGACATCTAATACAGTAATACCACAGAACTCCAATGCATCAGAAATTCAGAATTTGATTGTTTGCAGGGTGAAAGTGCTGTCCAATGCAGCAGAGGTTCTAAGTTCTACTCCTAGATGAACAGTTGAACTGGCAAAACATAATCAAGGAGTAACTAGCAAGGCCATGCTGGATGAACAGTTGAACGCTCACTGCAAACATGCAAAATATCTACCCTCCCCCAGTTCCTACCACTTTGCGGGCAAAACATAATCCAGAATCAGACATGAAAGTACAACAGAATAGGCCATACATGTAGACCGCATAGTGCTAGTACTAACAATCATCAGGATGCAAACTTAACCAACTGAACTCTCCAGAACGTAATGTTTTCAATTCTAATAGACTAGCTAGTACTGAAATGAAATGACTTTGTAATCATAATCTACAGAGTTGACTGGTGGTAAGGCTGTTTGAATTTTACACGAATTTGATGCACGATTGGATTAATTTTGGCATCACAAATTAAGTTAATCATCACGACAGATTACTAATTCAGAATCTCTACTTGCATGCAACTACTTAAATTAAAGCCAAGTGGTTGGTGCCAAAACAACAGAAACATCCAACACAGCTCCAACTTGACAAGAATATGCATGAAAGGGTAAACATAGATGCATGGTTAACTACCAGATCATATCCATTGAGCGAAAGCGATCAACAAAACATTGCTCACTTGATGATTCAAAGCTTAAAACACTTTTAGTGAACACTTCCCAAATGCCGAGTAACTAGATGTTCATTCAGTACCTTGTCAAAACGAACATAATACTCCATGCTAATATGCTATCAAGTAAAATTCAATGCATGTAACAATCATCGGGATGCAAACTTAATCAATTGAACTCGCCTGAACTGAATGTGTTCAATTTCAAATAGACTAGTACTGGAATGAAATCAACGTGTACGATAGTAGATCATAATCTGCACTTGACTGGTGGTAAACGCTCTCACTCTGAAAGAAAGCTGAAATAAATCTGACCAGACTTTTACATGAATTTGATGCAAGATTGGATACTAATTTTGGCATCACAAATCAAGTTAATCATTCTGATAGATTACTAATTCAGAATTCTCTACCTGGATGCAACTACTTAAAGTAAAGCCAAGTGTTGATGCCAAAACAACAGAAACATTCAACACAACTCCAACTTGACAAGAATATGCATGAAAGGGTAACATATATAGATGCATGGTTAACTACCAGATCATATCCATTGAGCAAAAGCGATCAACAAAACATTGCTCACTTGATGATTCAAAGCTTAAAACACTTTCAGTGAACACTTGCCAAATGCCGAGTAACTAGATGTTCATTCAGTACCTTGTCGAAGCGAACATAATACTCCATGCTAATATGCTATCAAGTAAAATTCAATGCATGTAACAATCGTCAGGATGCAAACTTAATCAACTGAACTCTTCGGAACTTAATGTTTTCAGTTTCTAATGGACTAGTATTGGAATGAAATCGACTTGTACTGGATTATAATCTACAATTGACTGATGGTAAATGCTCTCACTGTGAAAGAGAGCTGAAATAAATCTAACCAGAGGTTTACATGAATTTGATGCAAGATTGGATCCTAACTTTGGTATATTACAAATGAAGTTAGTCATCACGATAGATCACTAATTAAGAATTCTCTACCTGCATGCAACTACTTAAGTTAAAGCCAAGTGTTGATGCGAAAACACCGGTGCTAACTGCAAACAAGCAAAATATCTACTACCACTTTGCCGACAAATCATAATCCAGAACCAGACATGAAAGTCCAACAGAATAGGCCATATATGCAGACTGCAGAATACTAGTACTAACAATCACCAGGATGCAAACTTAATCAATTGAACTCTCCGGAACTTAATGTTTTCAATTTGTAATAGACTAGTACTGGAATGAACTCGACTTGTACTAGATCATAATCTACACTTGACTGGAGGTAAACACTCTCAGTCTGAAAGAGAACTGAAATAAATCTGACCAGAATTTTACATGAATTTAGTGCAAGATTGGATCCTAATTTAGGCATCACAAATGAAGTTAATCATCACAATAGATTACTAATTCAGAATACTTTACCTGCATGCAATGCAACTACTTAAATTAAAGCCAAGTGTTGATGCCAAAAAAAAAAAACAGCTCCAACCTAACAGGAATATGCATGAAAGGGTAAACATAGATGGTTAACTACCAGATCATATCCATTGAACAAAAGCGACCAACAAAACATTGCTCATTTGATGATTCAAAGTTTAAAACACTTTCAGTGAACACTTGCCCAATGCCGAGTAACTAGATGTCCATTCAGTTCAGTACCTTGTCGAAACGAACATAACAATCCATGCTAATATGCTAGTATCAAGTAGAATTCAATGCACGTAAACTGGACAATGTCGCAAGATGATCAGATAATAGCAAGACTGGATCCTAATTTTGGCATCACAAATGGAGCTAATCACTACAATAGATCACTAATTCCGAATACTTGATCTGCATGCAATGCAACTACTTAAATTAAAGCCAAGTGTTGATGCCAAAACAACAAAAACATTCAACACAGCTCCAACCTGACAATAATATGCATAATGCATGAAAGATGGTTACTACCAGATCATATCCATTGAGCGAAAGTGATCAACAAAACATTTCTCACAGGTACAAGCCAAATGATCAACGTACTGATGATTCAAAGCTTAAAACGCAGAGTAACTAGATGTTCATTCAGTACCTTGTCGAAACGACATAACACTCTGTCCATGCTAATATGCTACTAGTACTCCCTCCGGTCCTTTTTACTCTGCATATTAGGTTTGACCGAAGTCAACCTCATCCAACTTTGACCAAGTTTATACAAAAAATTATAGACATTCACATAACAACACCAATATCATTAGATTCGTCTTGGAATATATTTTCATATTATATTTATTACATATTATAGATGCTAATAATTTCTAATATAAATTTGGTCAAACTTAGCAAAATTTGACTTTCGGCAAATCCAGTGTGCAGAGTAAAAAGGACCGGAGGGAGTATCAGGTAAAATTCGATGCACGTAAACTGGACAATGTCGCAAGATGATGAGATAATAGCATGATGTGAAGTTCTAAGCCGCGACTGGCAGGTAAAACAGAGGCATGCATCAGGGGACAATCTTGTCAACCTTCATCTTGTTGATCCAGGTATTGAAGGACCTCACCGTGTTCCGGAACCCGAAGAATCCATACTCCTTGCTCTTGTTCATGGTGTCGATGTTCTCCCGCTCCACGTTGACCATGGCGTCGACGCAGAACCAGTTGGTGATGTCGTTGAGCTCGGTCTCCACGAGCCCGTTGTCGTTGACGATCTCCGCCCACACGCCCTCCTTCCCGGCCATGGCCTCCTCCAGCATGAAGCGCTGGTCCTCCCCCTCGTATCCCGTCCACGCCACACCGAACTGGTTGGCGAGGATCGGCCATAGCTGCTGCCACTTGAAGAGGTCCCCGTTGCTGCAGTTGAAGGGTTCGTTCTTGCCACTGGGCTCCATGGCCGCCCAGAGTGCGTGCTCGGCGACGAGCTCCGCGTCGGAGGCGTCGCTGAAGCCCTCCCAGGCGACGCGGGATCCTGGCCAGCGCAGCACGAGGCCCTCCTTGCCGCAGATGGCAGCGTAGACGCAGAGACTGGCGAGGACGTTTCTTGCGCTCCGCGGGGAGAAGCCGAAGATGGTGGTGGGGCGGTGCACGGACCAGGTGACGCGGTTGTTGCTGGCGAGCCCGTCGAGGAGGACGTCCTCCAGGTCGGGGTAGTCGAGGCGCGGGAGGTCCTCGGAGTAGGGGCGGAGCGCGAGGGGCACGTGGGTGAGGGGCTCGAACGGGTCGACGTAGTGCTTGCGGCCGGTCTGGAGGCAGACGTGGAGCAGGCCGGGGCAGTTGGGGACGAGCGCGGAGAGGACGTTGCGGAGCATGGCGCCGTTGGCCTCGCGGCCCTCCCCGTGCGTCGGGCGGGGGTCCCAGGCGACGTAGAAGAGGTGGGTGACGTCGGTGAGGGGCGCGAGGGTGTCGGCGACGGCGGCGGCG